>NC_048442.1:13254807-13332883 GCF_004353265.1 Vitis riparia | reverse complement strand
GGCTTGTAACCAAAGATAGAGTTAGTGAAAAAAGAAAAAACCAATGGGCCCAAATGCCACAAAAAGAGGCCAAAAATTGAGCCCAAACATTCAAAAACAATATGGCCCGAACTCAATCCTGTAATTGCATGCCCTTTGCACAACCTTGCTTCAATTAGTCATATCTCCCTCGTTTCAACTTTGAATTGCAATCCGTTAGAAGTCTTGGATTCGTGACTTCATAAGCTTCAAAACCATATGTCGCTTCCATTAAAAATCTCACGGGAGGTAGTACCGATTTTGAGTTGAAGTCACCATCACTGTGCTGCCATGCTCTTTGCATGGCTTTGTTTCAATTGGCTATAACTCCCTCATTTCAACTCCGAATTGTGATCCATTTTAAGCCTTGGATTCCTAACTTCCTAAGTTTTAAAATCATACTTTGTTTTCCCTAAAAAGATCATGGGAAGTCTTCTTGATTTTAAGTTAAAGATTATGAAACTAGGCTAGTAAGGATCTCAAATCAAGAATTTCCAAGAATCTTTCTTTTCCATTAAAATACCATGGGAACTTATGAAATAAACTTCAAGAAGCCTTCTTTTCTATTTTTCGGTAAGAGAATGTGCTCAAACACATTGTGATGCTTCAGAATACTTCCATACTCTCCATAGGTTACAAAGAATGATAAAAAAATAAAAAATAAAAATAAAAAAATATTTTTACAACAAAATCCTATACTCCAAATATTTGGAGTTTACATATCATTCTAAGATAAAAAAAAATGGATTTTTACAAAAGAACAAAAATCCTATGCCTCTTATGAGGCTTACAACCCATCTAGGAAAAGTAAAAACCAATCCAAGTAATTATTACATCCCCAATAAATAGCAATCATAATTATAACCATCATTTTATAACAAGATCATAATAAAGAACACACATTAATTATCCATGGGGCCATGGGATAAACAAAAAAAAAAAATTCAAAAAAAGGTTAGCTTACCCTAGAATAGTCCTAACACAATTACTAACCTATCGATCTTATGCTAGTGTAAGGAAAAAACCCGGATCTCTTTGTTTCACAAGTCCAAATCAGGTTAGGAACATGCATAACTATCATAGGCTTTTTCTAAATCCTATGCACAATGAAAAAAAAACATTTTTATAATTTAAAATAATTTAGAAACTACTAAAGAAAACCATACTTCAAATTTGGATGTTCCCGAATCAAATCCACATGGTGAAGATGAAGATCGAAATTGTAAAAGTCTCACAAACCCAAAGCCTTCTGCTTGATGACTCGAACCTTAATCTTGGCACACTTTCGGTGGGGAGAAAAAGAGGGTAGAGGCTATGGCTCTCAATCTCTCTGGATGGTGGAAGACAAAAGTAGTGGAAACCCTAAACCCTTAGGGGGTATTTATAGGGTTCCTAAGTGGGCTTAAGTGAATTGAGCCCACATGGGCTAGGGTCACTTAATTTAGCACAAAATGGGATCTAATTGATTAATTAACCCAATAGGGCCCACTAATTAATCAATTAGCCCAATCCAGAGACCTTGTTTACTTACCCTTATGATAATTACCAAAACACCCTTATGCACAAAAGCCAACCTAGAGCCAATCCAACCCTCATAATCCGTGCCAATAAGGTATATGATCTCAAAGCAGGGACTATAGGGACCTATAAGAATACTGGCTCCCACAGAATCCAATTTTAAAGTTGATTCAACATCCCGCTATAGCTATGTAAATAACAACAAGACAGCAAGTGCTCAATCACCCCATGAACTGGTGTCTGTAGTCTAACAAAGTGAAAGCTATAAGCCTTTCAAGACTACCTCTACCATCCTTGAGTTATAGATCCTCCTATTGTGTGTTCAATTGATATATCTTAGCTCTCAAAAGAGCCTATGTCAAGTTCCACTTAAGGAACTACTATGATCATAGTTTTTATGAACACACCTCCTTAGGATCACCCAATGGGACACACTATCTCAATCCTAAGAGATATTAGGTGCCTCTATTGAGAATGCTTATTGCTACCAGCTTCCATCAACAATGACCCAATCCATAGGAAATATATGATCAACTTACGATCTCACCTGTAAATCAAAGTCATTGCTAACCTTAGCACAAGCTTAATAATCTCTCAAGGTTGAGAAACAACACAATGAAGCAACTTGGCAAGGTCATGACTATTTGATAGCCTTAAGTCATGACTCACTGTAGGTCCTATCCAATGTAAAACCATACACACTAGTGCACTCATGATGGGAAACCCATCTTTATATCCAAGACCAACCATCCATTCAATTAGGAGGTGGTGCACTACAGGCTCTATTGGGCTGCCTATGCCCATGAACCGACTGTGAACAAGTCATCTATTTACAAGGACCCCATGACTTAGATCTTATATGCAACTCCTAATGCACCTAAGTTATGTACAATGCAAAAGATGTATACAAGAATGCTTATAAAGTATAATACATGGAATAAGGATAGATAAAAGTGAAACTCGAATCATTAAATAAATAATGAATTCCAAATTTATTACAGCGTGTCATACTTTTAAGGGCTCTATCCTAACACTCATGTCATCCACAAACTTGAGTTGTTCATAGCATCTAGAGCCTTAAGCTCACAACTCGGAGTCGTTCCTGTTATTCATAGCTCTGAGCACTTCATAGCATTAAGAGGCTTGATCTTATAATGTAGAATTGTTAATATCATCTACAACTATGAGCAATTCATAACATCTAAAGACCTGAGCTAATGGGATCCCAAGTCATTCATTTCTTTAACAACCTTGAGTTGTTCATAGCATCTAGAGTCCTAAGCTCATGGTCTGGAGTAGCTCATGTCATCCACAACCCTTAGCTATTCATATCATCTAGAGCTTTGAGAACACAACTCAAAGTCATTCATGTTTTCCATAACCTTGAACACTTTATAGCATCTAAAGGCTTGAGCTCATAACGCATACTCATTCATATCATCCACAACAGTGAGCAATTCATAGCATTTAGAGGCCTGAGCTCATGGGATCCCGAGTCATACATTTCATCCACAACCTTGAGTTGTACCCTCATGGCCCAGAGTAGTTCATGTCATTTAGAGCCTTGAGTTGTTCATATCATGTAGAGCCTTGAGCTCACGACTCGAAATTGTTCGTGTCAACCATAGCCTTGATTTGTTCATAACATCTAGAGCCCTAAGCCCATAACCCGTAGTCATTCATGTCATCCAATTAGTTGTTCATAGAATTTAAAGTTATGGGCTCATGACCAAAAATCATTCATATCATCCACAACCCCTAATATGTTTATAACATTTAGAGGCTTGAGCTCACAGAATTTTGATTCATATCATCCACAATTTTGAGTTTTTCATAGCATCTAGAGCCTTGTGCTCATGACCAAAGTTGTTCCTGTCACCTGCAACCTTGAGTCGTTGATAGCATCTAGAGCCCTAAGGTCACCACCCAGGGTCGTTCTTGTAAACCACAACATTGATTTGTACATAACATCTAGAGCTCCGACCTCACAACCCAGATTTGTTAATGTTATACACAACCTTGAGCTGTTCATATCATTTAAAGGCTTGAGTTCAAAATGTAGAATCATTCATATTATCCACAGCCTTGAGCTATTCATATAATCTAGGGCTTGAGCTCAAATGATCCTCAGTCATGCATATTGAGAAAACAAAGGCTATGCTTAGTTAAGAAAACACCCAAATGGAAGGAAAGGGGGAAGGGAGGGGGTGATTTAGGTTTTTAAAATCTTTTTACTCACAACAAATTCAAACACAATATAAGCAAAATAAAGAGATAGAGTTTAAAGAATTCAAACTCGAGTTTATAGTGGTTCAGTACTTCCTTGCCTACGTCCACTAACTTGAAGCTTCAACTAAGCTTCCAATCTTCTTACACTTGGATTCTGGCTCCAATGGGCTCTTACACAATCTCTTCAAGATTCAAACCTCTTGAAGGCTTTGAAACTCAGATTTTTACAATAAATGATCCCTCAACCTAGCTTAAGGATAGCCCAAATACAAGACAAAGCTAGGATGACACACAAGAGTGCACTAAAGGATATGCAAGTGGTGATTTAATGCACTATGAAAGAAATGAGAGCTTTTTGATCAAGAACAGGTAGGTAGGCTATTGAATGCAAGTATTATCTTATCAATAAATGAAGTGGAGCTCTCAATTTATGGGTTTCTAAGCTTGGGAGTCAAAAATAGCAAAAGGTAACCTCGTTCAGTCGAGCTAGGGGTCGACCGGTTCACTAGCCGTTCGAGCATTTAATGCATGACAGGTTACCGTTGTCTCAATCGGACCTTGATCGGTAAGAGAATCACCTTGAATGGGAAGAGAAGGCTACTGGAAGAGAGAGAAACTTTTGTGCATCCTCGACTGGTCCTCGATCGGATGAAGTCAACCGGTCGACCGGTTTCTCAACCGGTTGAGTCGGTTGGCCGTAGCCTCGACCGGTTGAGCCTTTTTGGCCCCGAAAACCTATTTTTTTAATTCCTTTATTTTCTAACACTTAGGCAAGGTCTTTAGGTGAATTATTAAGCCAGTTATAAAACATTTTGCCTAAGGTACAATAGTTAAAAACTCGGGTTTTTAATGAAATCGAAGTTTTAAAGAATAAACTAAGTTTTCTAAGTTGCATGAAATGTGTGAAAATCCTAAGTGCACTCATGCATTCATCTTACATTAGTTTCCCATGATCACAAGTCTTCCAAGCATCTCGATCTTGTATCCATTTGGTCCTTTGATGAATTTTCGAGTTTATACCTGAGATTCTTAATCATTAAACCAAATTAGTCACTTAACCATGGTTTGTTATCACCAAAACCTGATTAGGAGAACCCTTGGGCTAACAATCTCCCCCTTTTTTATGATGACAAACCTTGGTTATCTATGAGGGAAAAAAGAATCTCCCCCTCAAACCAATCATGGATCAATCAAACAATTTTTAATAGGAAACAATGTCAAACACGAAAATTTGAATAGGAAGCAATGGATCATGAAAATATCATATCATATATATATGGAAACCTCACATATACAAACAAGATAGATATGACAATGATGATAATGACATGCATGAGGGTCTCCTAGATCCTATATATTTCTCCCCCTTTGGCAACATAAAAAAGAAACGGAGGGGGAACTCTAGATAATCTCAAGGCTGAGGAGGTGGAGGTGGAGGAGGAAACATAGAGCGGAGGTAAGCCATCATGTCCTCATGTTGACTCGCCTGAGGACTCTCAATGCGATCAATGCTCTGCTGAAGATGCTTGAATGTAGCCTACTACTGATCCATACGCTCCTCTATGCGCTCAAATCTCTACTGGAAGTGATCAAATCGAGAAGTGACTCTAGTCTGATACTAATCCATAAGCTCCTCCATAGAGTAGAAATGAGAGTCATGGACTAAAGCAAGCTCCTCCATACGAGTCCTAAGGGAGTTGATCTAAGCTAAGACATCCATCCAAGGCGCATGATCAGGAGTGTGAGGTGCCTGAGATGGTAGCTTGGTAAATGATGGCTGAGATGATGGTCCTGCTATGTAAGATGGCTCAGTCATTATAGGCTCTGAGAAAGTGGCCTCAACATGAATGCATTCTGATTGAGGTGGAGACGGAATGTCAAGCTCGGGCCCTCTCTACTTAAAATCCCTCTAAGGGTCTAACCCATCCTCCATTTCTCTGATCTCGGCTTCCTCCTCTGCTCCGGGATGCATCTGTCCTTGACCCCGAGCCTGTCGCTCAGCTCTCCTAATCTAGGAGCCATCGGGTGCCTTCTCAAATTTCATTCACCCCAAGGACTACTCATCGTACATGTCATAGCTAGTGGGGGCCTTGAAGTTCATCTCTCTACTCAAGTCGACCCCGACATCCTTGAATACTCGGGTAAGAAAGTGGCTGTAGGGGAGTACTCGTGTCGTGCTCTCAATGCAGGATATCATATGCATCATCATCAGATATCCTATGTGAATCTGTCTCCCGGTGAGGATTGAGTCCACAATAAATGCCTCAAGGTAGGAGACCTCGTCTCGATGTCCTCCTCGTGGCAATAAGATGGAGCAAATCATGTGATGAAGGACTAGGTTGGGCACGGTCAGGCTATGTGCCGATGGTTTGCCCATCCCTTGGGCATTTGCAAGTCCACACAACCTCTAAACAGCCTCTCTAGGCTCGAATCCCGGCACAGTGGGCCACGCCTTGGCCTTATACACTCGAAGTCCAATTGAAGGGATGTCGAGAATGCGACAGATACTCTCTGGGCTCAATCGGATCTCAACTTCTCTAACTGTGGACAATACCGGTCCTCCAAACCCATAGGTCGCTCGTGAATAAAAAGCCCGCACCAAAGTCAGGAAGATCTGCTCGAAAATTGTCACGACTGGTAGCCATCCCGTCTGATCGAAGAGTCCCTCAAACCCAAAGTGCTGAAGTTGGGAGAAATTGACACTTCTCCCTGGGACGACTTTTCTCTAGGCGAATTTTTATTTGTATCGCTGACAATCTTCGACGGAACTGAAGAAGATCGTGTCATACCTCGCCTTTCGGTGAGCCTCCATTTGCTTAGGCTAAGATGGCTCAGCAGGGCACTTGCCTTGAGCCCTGGAGGTGCCCGTCTCTCGCCTAGGAGCCATCCAACGAACTGAAGGGAGAAGGAGAAGTCCAAAAGGAGAATGAAATCAAACAAGAAGGAGCAAACACCAACCCAAAGCCCTAGGCACATGGAAATGAAGCTGAACCAACCTTGAGGCTTGAGGTGCAGAGAGAAGACGCTCCCGAATATGAAAACCTTAGGTTTCAGATTGAAACCCTAGCTCAAATGCATCTCAAAATCCACTCTAAAGCCTTCAATCAATCCAAAATCCAACCCAAATGGCCTTTGGAAGTAGGCATGTGAAGGGTTTTCAAGGGGTGAAGGAGAACAGTGAGAGAAATAATGCGCGGGGGGGCTTTTTAAATTCCCAACCCCGACAAACCGGTCGATCGATTCCTCAACTAGTCGACTACTTGGTCAATGGTCAACGGTCCAATTTTTTTGCATTTTCTTGTCTCGTGATCCTCCCCCTACCCTTTTTAGTTGAAATCCCCAATTTTTTATGTCCAATGCCAAGGAAATTTTGATTTTTGGTCAAAATTTGACATTTTTTCCTAAGATTATTTCTATATGATGCATATGATATGAATTTCATGCAATCATAAGGTATATTCAATCAAGAATTCATCAAGCAATCATTTGATCATAAAAAAAAATACCCATAGTTGTCTTCTAATATCAACAAATTGTTTTTCACTTAGGGGTTTTATAAAAGTATCGGCAAATTGGTCTTTTGTGCTTACAAATTCAAGTGTAATGTCACCCTTTTGTGCATGGTCTCTAAGAAAATGGTGTCTTATCTCTATATGCTTAGTCCTAGAGTGTTGTATCGGATTTTTTGAAATGTTTATGGCACTAGTGTTATCACATTTTATAGGAACATGCTCAAAAATCAAATTGAAATCACTAAGTGTTTGTTTTATCTAAAGGATTTGTGCACAACATAAACCGGCTGCTATGTATTCGGCTTCTGTCGTAGACAAAGCTACCGAATTTTGCTTCTTACTATGCCATGAAACAAGTGAGTGTCCTAGGAAATGACAAGTGCTACTAGTGCTTTTCCTTTCAACTTTACAACTTGCAAAGTCAGCATCCAAGTATCCAATTAATTCAAAGTTATCACCCTTAAGATACCATAAGCCTATGTCCATTGTCCCTTTTAAATATCTAAGAATTCGTGTTACATTACTTAAATGAGATTCTTTAAGACAAGATTGAAATATAGCACACAAGCATACACTATACATGATGCCGGGTCTACTAGTGGTCAAATATAGCAAAGAACCTATCATGCCTCTATACATAGTTGAGTTGACGGACTTACCATTCTCATCCATGTCAAGCTGGATGGATGAACTCATTGGAGTCTTCATTATTTTAGCTTCCTCCATATTGAACCTTTTGAGGAGATCTCTTATATACTTTGCTTGATTGATGAAGGTTCCTTCCTTTAGTTGCTTTATTTGAAGTCCAAGGAAGAAGTTAAGTTCTCCCATCATGCTCATTTCGAACTCACTATGCATGCATTTAGAATATTCTTCACAAAGAGAGACATTAGTAGCTCCAAAAATAATATCATCAACGTATATTTGCACTAAGAGCATGTCATTTTCTTTGGTTTTTATGAAAAGAGTTGTGTCAATTTTTCCCATTTTAAAACTTTTTTTTAAAATAAATTTACTCAATCTTTCAAACCATGCTTTAGGTGCTTGTTTCAAACCATAAAGTGCCTTTTTAAGTTTAAAATCATGATTAGGAAAGTTAAAACTTAGAAAATCGGGTGGTTGTTCAACATATACCTCTTCATTTATAAAGCCATTTAAGAAAGCACTTTTCACATCCATTTGATATAAAACAAAGTCTTTAAAACATGCAAAGACAAGTAGCATCCTAATGGCTTCCAATCTAGCTACGGAAGCAAAGGTTTCTTCATAATCTATCCCTTTTTCTTGATTAAAACCTTGGGTTACCAATCTTGCTTTATTCCTTATAATTATGCCATTTTCATCCATTTTATTTCTTAAGACCCATCTAGTTCCAATAACACTTTGATTTTGAGGTCTTGGAACTAATTCCCATACTTCACTCTTTTCAAATTGGTTTAACTCTTCTTACATGGCAATCATCCAATTTTCATCAACTAGAGCATCTTTTATATTTTTAGGTTCAATTTAAGAGACAAAAGCAAGATTATTGCAAATATTTCTAAGAGATGATCTAGTTCTTACCCCACTAGATGGATTACCTATAATTTGATCTTGTGGGTGGTTGATGACAAACTTCCAATCTTTAGAGAGGTTGGCTTGATTCACCTTGCACTTGTTGAGGAGGAGGTAGTGCCAAAGGTGATTCTTCTTTCTTGGGATCCTCTACAACTTCTTCTTGTTGCCTTCTATCTTCAATTTTTAATTTTCCCATGGAAGTCTCCAAGCCTAAATCATCATCAAAGCTCTCTCTTTCTTGGGGAGAATTGTTAGATTCATAAAAAATAACATGGATGGACTCCTCAACAACCATAGTTCTTTTGTTAAAAACTCTAAAGGCTTTACTTGAAGTTGAGTAACCAAGAAAAATTCCAACATCCGATTTTGCATCAAATTTTCCAAGATTGTCTTTGGTATTTAATATGAAACATTTGCACCCAAAGACTTTGAAATAGCTAATGTTGGGTTTCTTGTTTTTCCAAAGCTCATAAGGAGTTTTCTTACGAATAAGCCTTAATAAAATTCTATTTAAAACATAACAAGAAGTGTTAACTTCTTCGACCCAAAAGTATTTTGGTAAATTGTTTTCATTTAGCATGGTTCTAGCCATTTCTTGAAGAGTTCTATTTTTCCTTTCAACTACCCCATTTTGTTGAGGAGTTCTAGGAGCCGAAAAGTTGTGGTTAATACCATGCTCATTACAATAGTCTTCAAAATCAATATTTTCAAATTCTCTCCCATGATCACTTCTTATACAAGTAATTGTAAAACCCTTTTCATTTTGAACCTTGTTGCAAAACTTTGAAAACTCATAAAAGGCTTCATTCTTTTAACTTAAAAATAAGACCCAAGTGTATATAGAGAAGTCATCCACAATAACAAAAGCATAAGATTTTCCTCCAAGGCTTGGTGTCCTAGAGGGACCAAATAAATCCATATGCAACAATTTAAGAGGCCTAGTTGTTGAAATGAAATTTTTGTTTTTAAAAGAGTTTTTGATTTGCTTTCCCATTTGACAAGCTTCACAAACTTTGTTTTTTTGAAAATTTATTTTGGGAAGGTCTCTAACAAGTTCATCTTTGTTGAGTTGGGAAATGAGGTCCATGTTAGCATGTCCCAACCTCCTATGCCACAACCAACTTTGATCATGCATGCTTGAAAAGCATCTATCATAGCCATCATATTTTGAAATATTTATTGCATAAACATTATCACATCTATGGCCCATGAAGATGGTTTTATCATTTTGAATATCTTTGATGATGCAATGAGATGCTTCAAAAATCACTTTAAAACCTTTGTCACAAAGTTGACTTATGATAAAAAAAAATTATGTTTTAAACCATCCACTAATAAAACACTTTCAATAAGAGAGGATGTGTCATTACCAATGTTGCCTTGACCAATGATCCTTCCTTTTGAATTGTCTCCAAAGGTAACATATCCTCCATTTCTCTTTGCAAGGAAAGCAAACTTGGATTCATCCCCGGTCATGTGTCTTGAGCATCCACTATCCAAGAACCACTTATCCTTCTTTGATCCCTACAAAATAAAATTTAAGTTGATTTAGGTACCTATATCTTTTTGGGTCCTTCAAGGTCAGTGACCTTGGATTTCTCAAACCAAACCTTTTTAGCTTTAGTATTTGAATTCTTTTGAGAACCATTTCTTAAGAGACATGTACTACTAATGTGCCCTCCTCTTTCACAAAAGTTGCAAGTGGTGGAAGGACTTGCACTTATGGATTCTTTTACAAAGTAGTTTTTAAAATACTTTTGATTTTTTGAAGATTTGAATCCTAGCCCTTGTTTATCAAAGACACATTTTTGGCTAGCTAAGATCATTTCAAAAGATTTTTGTCCACAAGAGAAAATTGAAAGAGAGGAGGTTAACCATTCATTTTTCTTTTTCAAAATCTCATTTTCACTGCTCAAAATCTCATTTTCTTTTTTCAAGATGAGTTTTAGATATTTCAACAATTGAAAATTTTTCTTTCACTTCTTCGAGTTCCTTTTCAAGTTCTTGATTTTTCTTTTTAAGATAATTATTTTTCAAACTAAGTTTTTCAAAATCCTCATATAATTCTTCAAAAACATCATGCATATCTTCATCACTAAAGTTAGAGTTTACCTCATCAAGATCATCTATTTCCATGAAGCACATGTTTGCCACTTCCTTCTCATTTTCTTCTTCGGAGGATTCTTCACTTTCACTCCAAGTGGCCATCATTGCCTTCTTCATTCTTCTTTTGGCTTCACTCTTGTGGAGAGGACAATCAAATTTAAAGTGTCCCAATTTTTTACACTTGAAGCATATCAAATCTCTTTTCTCTTCCCATTTCTCCTTGTCACCATGGGATGAAGATTCCTTTTTAGAAGGATCCCTTCTAGAGGTGAATTTCCTTCCTCTAAACCTTTCACCTCTCATGTATTTGTTGAGCTTTCTTATGATGAGGGCTAAATCATCATCTTCATCACTTGGCTTTTCTTTTTCAACATCTTCTTCTTTCTTGGTTGTAGCTTTGAGGGCTATGCTCTTCTTCTTTTTGTCTTCACCCTCTTGTAGCTTCTTTGTCAAATTGATCTCAGATGTCATTAATGACCCTATGAGCTCTTCCATAGGTAGCTTAGTCAAGTCTTTTGCTTCTTGAATTACGGTGACCTTGGCATGCCACTTTGATGGGAGAGACCTCAATATCTTCATCACCTTCTTGGATTCCTTGTAGGTTTTTCCCAAAGCTTCAAGACCATTGACAATGTTGGTGAACCTAGTAATCATCTCAACAATAGTCTTAGTTTCTTTCATTGAAAAAAATTCATAGTTATGAACAAGTAAATTAATTTTTAACTCTTTCACTTGATTAGTTCCTTCATGAGTTATTTCAAGCAACCTCCAAATTTCTTTAGCCGATTTGCATTGACATATTCTATTATATTCATTTCTATCCATAGCACATTACAAAGTAAAAATGGCTTTAGCATTTAATTGAAAGTTTCTTCTATCAAGCTCATTCTATTCTTGCTTAAGTTTTGGAACCAAAACTCCATCAACTAGTTTAGTAAGAAAAGTTGGGCCATCTTCAATGACATTCCATACATCTAAATCAGTAGATTACAAATGCCAAGTCATTCTAGTTTTCCAATAGGGATAGTCGATTCCCGTAAAGAATGGAGCTCTATGTTTTGAAAAATTTTCAGCTTGGGATGAGCTTGATGGAATAGCCATTTCCACTTAGATGATTAAGTCTTTAAAAAACAAGAGGTCCAACTCTGATACCAATTGAGAAAACAAAGGCTATGCTTAGTTAAGAAAACGCCCAAAAGGGGGGAGGGGGGTGAATTGGGTTTTTTAAATCTTTTTAATCACAACAAATTCAAACACAATATAAGAAAAATAAAGAAATAGAGTTTAAAGAATTCAAACTCGGGTTTATAGTGGTTCGGCACTCCCTTACCTACGTCAACTCTCCTCAATCTCCTAACCGAGTGAAGGTTCCACTAACTTGAAGCTTCAACCAAGCTTCCAATCTTTTTACACTTGGATTCCGGCACCAATGGGCTCTTGCACAATCTCTTCAAGATTCAAACCTCTTGAAGGCTTTGACACTCAGATTTTTACAAGAAATGATCCCTCAACCTAGCCTAAGGATAGCTCAAATACAAGACAAAGCTAGGATGACACACAAGAGTGCACTAAAGGATATGCAAGTGGTGATTTAATGCACTATGAAAGAAATCAGAGCTTTTTGATCAAGAACAGTTAGGTAGGCTATTGAATGCAAGTGTTCTCTTATCAATAAATGAAGTGGAGCTCTCAATTTATAGGTTTCTAAGCTCGGGAGTCAAAGACAACAAAAGGTAACCTCGTCCGGTCAAGCTAAGGGTTGACCAGTTCACTAGTCGTTAGAGCATTTAATGCATGATAGGTTACCGTTGCCTCAATCGAACCTTGACCAGTAAAAGAATCACCTCGAATGGGAAGAGAAGGCTACTAGGAGAGAGAGAAACTTTTTGTGCATCCTCGACCGAACAAGGTTAACCGGTCGACCGGTTCCTCAATCGGTTGAGCCGATTAGCCATAGCCTCGACTGGTTGAGCCTTTTTGGCCCCGAAAACCTATTTTTTTAATTCCTTCCTTTTCTAACACTTAGGCAAGGTCTGTAGGTGAATCATTAAGCCAGTTATAAAACATTTTGCCTAAGGTACAATCGTTAAAAACTCGGGTTTTTAATGAAATCGAAGTTTTAAAGAATTAACCGAGTTTTCTAAGTTGCATGAAACGTGTGAAAATCCTAAGTGCATGAACTAAAGAGTGAAGCAGAGAAAGAGAAGAGAGAGGGAATCAAAGGAAAGAGAAAAGGGAACAGTGCAAAGAAGGAGGACCTTGAATCTACTACAAATGAAGGACTGGAGAGGACCATCAACCAGGAAGATATGATGAAGAAATACACGCATCCACCTTTTCTCCAAGCTTTGCAGGGCAAAAAGGGAATCAATAATGCATCATAAATTCTTGAAGTGTTGAGGCAAGTGAAAGTTAACATCTCTTTGCTAGACATGATTAAACAAGTTTCGATTTATGCAAAATTCTTGAAGGACTTATGCACTATAAAAAAAAAGGGTTGAATGTGAATAAGAAAGCCTTCTTGATTGAGCAAGTAAGTGCCATTATACAGTGCAAGTCTCTAGTGAAATATAAAGATCCGGGTTGTCCTACCATCTCAGTGATTATTGGAGGGACGTGTGTGCAAAAAGCTTTGTTGGACTTGGGGGTAATTGTGAATTTACTACCCTACTCTGTCTACCAGCAATTGGGACTTGGAGAGTTGAAGCTAACATCAACCACTCTATCTCTAGCAGATAGATCTGTGAGGATTCCAAGAGGCATGGTTGAAGATGTCCTAGTTCAAGTTGATAAATTCTACTACCCAGTGGATTTTGTTGTTCTTGATACAGACCCAGTTGCCAAAGGAACTAACTGTGTTCCTATCATACTTGGAAGACCATTCCTAGCTACATCAAATGCCATCATCAATTGTAGGAATGGAGTCATGCAACTTATGTTTGGCAACATAATGATAGAGCTCAACATCTTCTATTTGTGAAAGAAACAATTTCATCCAGAAGAAGAAGGACCAGAAGAGGTGTGCATGATTGACAACTTAGTGGATGAGCATTGTGATCAGAAAATGCTCGAAGATTTGAACGAGAGTCTTGGGGATCTTGATGAAGGGTTACCTAAACCTTCAGATTTGCTTGCTAATTTACCCCTTGGAAGAGGAAGGAAGAAATTCTACCTTTATTCAATGGGAAAGAGACACAAGAAGCCGTTAAGGAGGAGCCCCCAAAGCTTATTATGAAGCCATTACCCATGGAGTTGAAGTATGCATACTTGGAAGAAAACAAGCAGAGCCTTGATGTTATTTCTTCATCTCTTACCACTACTCAGGAGGATCGTCTACTTGAAGTCCTCAAGAGATGTAAGAAAGCGATAGGGTGGCAAATTTATGATCTGAAAGGGATTAACCCTTTAGTCTGTACTCATCATATATACATGGAAGAAAAAGTTATGCCAGTTCGTCAACCTCATAGAAGGTTGAACCCTCACATGCAAGAGGTGGCGCAAGCTGAAGTGCTTAAGCTACTTCAGGCCGGTATTATCTATCCCATATAAGATAGCCCATGGGTGAGTCCTACGCAAGTCATGCCAAAGAAATCGGGGATCACGGTAGTGCGAAATGATAAGGGAGAAGAAGTCTCTACATGCCTCACTTCAGGTTGGAGGGTGTGTATTGATTATAGAAAGTTGAATGCTGTAACAAGGAAGGACCACTTCTCATTGCCATTTATTGATCAAGTGCTTGAAAGGCTCTCTGGCCATCCATTCTACTGTTTCTTGGATGGTTACTCTGAGTATTTTCAAATAGAAATTATTGTTGAAGACCAGGAGAAGACCACTTTCAAATGTCCATTCGAAACATACGCATACAGAAGAATGCCTTTCGGCTTATGCAATGCACCAACAACATTCCAAAGATGCATGTTAAGCATTGTCAATGATATGGTGGAACATATTATGGAAGTCTTTATGGATGATATCACCGTATATGGAAGTGCGTTTGACGAATGCTTAGTCAACTTGGAAGCTGTGTTAAATCAATGCATTGAGAAAGACTTGGTGCTTAATTGGGAGAAATGTCATTTCATGGTACCCCAAGGGATTGTCCTTGGGCATATTATCTCAAAGAAAGGCATTAAAGTGGACAAAGCAAAAGTTGAACTTATTATCAAGTTGCCATCGCCAACAATTATAAAAGGAGCAAGGCAATTCTTTGGCCACGTTGGGTTCTATAGGAGGTTTATTAAAGATTACTCTAAACTTACAAGACCTCTTTGTGAACTATTGGTAAATGATGCTAAATTTGTATGGGATGATTGATGTCAATGGAGTTTTGAAGAATTGAAGCTATTGCTGACAACCGCTCTAATAGTGAGAGCGCCCAACTGGCAATTTCCCTTTGAAGTGATGTGCGATGCCAGTGACTTTTTATAGGAGTTGTTCTTGGGCAAAGAGAAGATGGAAAGCCCTATGTGATCTACTATGCAAGCAAAACGTTGAATGAAGTGCAAAGAAACTACACAACCATAGAGAATTGTTGGCTATGACAAATGCCAGAGGCTTGGGAAATTAACACGTAAGAACATGAAGCCTTTGAACCCCATTTTAATAGTTGATCTTTTTTATGTTTAGGGCATTGACTTCATGGGACCTTTTCCTATGTCCTTTGGCTACCCCTACATCTTGGTGGGAGTGGACTATGTTTCTAAATGGGTTGAAGCGATCCCGTGCAAACGCAATGATCACAAAATTGTTCTCAAATTTCTCAAAGAGAACATCTTCTCCAGATTTGGAGTACCCAAGGCCATAATCAGTGATGGGGGTACTCATTTTTGTAATAAGCCATTTGAGACTCTCTTAGCCAAGTATGGGGTGAAGCATAAGGTAGCTACACCTTACCATCCTCAGACTTCTGGGCAAGTTGAGTTAGCAAACTAGGAGATCAAAATCATACTAATGAAGGTGGTGAATACAAGCATAAGAGATTGGTCTATTAAGCTTCATGATTCACTATGGCCTTACAGAACAGCTTACAAGACCATTCTTGGGATGTCTCCTTATCGCCTAGTCTATCTCCCCATTGAAGTGTAATACAAAGCTTGGTAGGCAATCAAGATCCTTAACATGGACTTAACAAAGCGGACATGAAGAGATTTCTAGACCTTAATAAGATGGAGGAACTGAGAAATGACGCCTACAATAATTCAAACATTGCAAAACAAAGATTGAAAAGGTGGCATGATCAGTTAGTCTCCCGCAAAGAATTCCAGAAAGGACAAAGAGTCTTGTTGTATGACTCTAAGCTCCACATCTTCCCCGAAAAGTTGAAGTCAAGATAGATAGGTTTGTTTACTATCCAATGAGTGTATTCAAATGGACTAGTAAAGCTACTCAATTCAAACAACACCGAGAGTTTCAAAGTCAATGGCCAACATCTTAAGCCATTCTTAGAGCCATTTTCTAGAGACAAGGAGGAAATCAACCTCCTTGAGCCAAATCAAGCTTAAAAAGAAAAATGGTTAGATGGACTTGGTTTATCAGAAGACACTAAGTCCATATTTTTTTTGTTTTAATGTTAATTTCAAGTTTTATTGATTTAGTATATGTTTTAAATTGAAATTTTTTGCTTTAATTTTATTTTGTTGTGACTTAATTTCATTTTTTATGATCAATTGCAGGTGAATTCCAAAACAGATGAAGAAACTTTTCAAATTTTTGTTGAATGAGGAAAAACAGAGCATTTCGAAGAGCCTTGCAAAAATTTCGCAACCTCAAAAGCGCTTTGAGAAAATTTCGCAAAGGCTGCCAAAAAATTTGCAAACCAGCTTTGCCTTACGAAAACCTTGCGAATTCTAACGGCCTTTGTACGAAATGCCAACGGTTAGTGGGAAAGCCAAAGGTCACTTGAACAAGCCTATTTAAAGACCTCCCATTGCCCAATCTGCCTCTATTCATTTCGCAAGCCCATATACTTCTTGTGAAGCCCTGTGCCACCTTGCGAATTGATTTTCTCTCCATTCCACGCCCTGCAGGCACCCATTTAAAGAATCGACCTTCGCCTTTCGCCACATTTCGGCTATGGCGCGCATCAGAGGAGACAATACTAACCCTTTAGTATCTCACGAGGCCAGGCCAAGAGCCTCCTCTCCTTAGGATACACCTCAGGCTCCAACCGCTCCGCTTCTGAGGGTGGGGTGCCCTCTAGCCCTCCTCAGCACCGATACTAGACACGGAGACCACCGACTTCTCCGTCCCTTGAGCCATCAGTACACCGCATTCCATGATCACGTGCCTAGCTAGTGTACCTTGAGTTTGGTCCTCAAACAGGAGTAATCAACAAAAATTATAACCTATATCACCACGCGCTAGGATAGCCTTAGCTAATATAGCATACTGGCTCTAGGATCGTTCCCTGGGAAGGGTTTTCAACTTACAACTGATACCAATTCAAAGTTGAATTGGTGTTTTTTCATTTCAAGGTTAGGTTCAAAAGAAAACATAAACTTTAGTTGAAAAAGGATTTGTTTTAAGCTAACTAAAAAGAAAGTAATGGGAATTACTTATGAAGAAAAGAGTTCCTTGGAGTTTTAGGTTCACTGGGGTCAGGTCCTCATGTAAAAACAGAGCTTCGGTCACTTGAATCTTTTCCTCGCATTAGAGACTTAACATATAGTTAATTCTCTAACCGGTGTTGTACAGATGATTCCCTTTAATGAGTTCAAACATTAAATCCCTCTCACTGATGCAACTTGCAATGGCTCGTTTCTCTCACCTAGCATTTACCATTCAAGGTGATCATTAACCTTGGACATCCCTTCTCAAGCTCGCAAGAGATAACTAATGGATGTCTTCTTATAGTCCAAAAGCTTACCAAGTGTTGGCAATTCTAGAAAATACTACCTTCAAGTCACCTCCCAAAGGCTCGCAAGAGGTAAACTAGTACATCTTAATGGACGGAGATCACTTGCCTTACCAAGTGTTGGCCCAGGTGAATTAAAGGCATTTTAAGTTAACTAAAAACATAGAAACCATTAACGGGTCACACTTGCTCTTCATTAACAGCTGAAACAACAAAACTACCAATTCTTGCATTCGGGACCTTACCCGATTACCTTAGTTCCAAGAAACAAAAAGCCTAGCCACTCATTCTCTGAGGAAACATCCTCAAAGCTTATTTGGCTAGTAAGAAAAATAAATACAATCAAAACGAGAAGGTAAGGCAGAGCCAAGCTCTGTATTTTACTTCCTTCAAAAATATACAAAAAGTTGTCTCTGAGAACAAGCTCCCGAGATATATCCTCTGTAATGAAAATTACAAACAATATATATGAGGTTATTCACCCTTTTGTTCTTGCTTAATAACTTAGGAATCTTATAATTGGTGGATTACAAGGAGAAAATGGGGATTTAGACATCAAATATCTGAAGCAAAAAATCTAAAAATGTCGGTCGCAAATATCTAGAAGCACTCAGGAGGATTTCGCAGGCGTGCAAGATGGCTACAAAATTTCGCAAGCTGAAGGTCACCATTTCGCAACCAAAGGCTGATTTTGCTGCCATCCTCTTGTGATTTCGCAGCCAAAGGCTGATTTCGCAGCCTGCGAAATTGGCTTTCATGTTGGTGTGATTGGCTTCCAATGGCTATAACTTCTTCATTTCAGCTCCAAATGATGCATCGTTTGAAGCGTTGGATTACTAACTTCCCGAGCTTTGAAACCAAATATGGTATGCATAAAATTGAGCTCTAGAAAGTGCTCCAAAAATGTCCAACAGTTTCTATCCTATTGAATTCTTCATGTTAGATTTCTCTCTATGCTTTCCCTCCTTGCATTCATGATTTGCTTATGGCAAAGGACTATAATGCTTCAAAGCTTTGGTTCTTCATGTTAATGAGCTTCCAATTTCTTTGCCATGGATTCCATAGAACTTTCCTCAATCTTGGATTGCTTTGGTGATCAAATTACTATCAAAAGCACCAAACTTACATAATTTGATTAGAAACGATTGCAAAGGTCCTTAATATGCTAATTGAGTTAAAATGTAATAACTACTACTCAAAAGTGTTTAAAAGAGTTAATTACAAGCTATCAAATAATACTTTTTGAGTAGTAATCACTCCTCCCAACTGACATATTGCTAGTCCCTTAGCAATAAATGAGAGAAAAAGTAAACTAAAAAGTAATATACTTTACAAGATCATGTTGATCACTTCAAAAAAATTTAAGTGGCATGATGATCAAACTCTCACATGGGACATTAAAGAAATAGAAAACTCAAATTTCAACGAGAGTTATCAAATACTTTGCTTAATCACAATTCATAAAGAGAAGGCATTATGCAAATTGAAGCTTTGAAATCATTTCCACTTCCAAAGGACCAAACCTTACTCTTCCACTTAAATCTAAGTGTTACTTGATAGTTTTCGAATATACTATGTTGAACTAATCTCTCCCCCCCAACCTAGTTCTTTTTCAATACTTAGCAAACTGACCAAATTCAATAGGCTAAGAACGCACCCTTTTGTTTCACAATTTTTTTTTCATTGTAGGAGTACAAGGCTTAAAGGTATTCTTTTCTAAATTTTCCATGTAACGGGGGTCCATCAATGACTCCCAACCGATTAAGGTTTAAGGCATCAAGCTTTAAGGATCTTTCAACCACTAACTTCTCGAATTTTACCCCGGACTTTTGAGAATGAAATTTTAATACCCAAGCACCTACAACATGTTAAACTCCACATATTCACCTTTGTAACGAGCATTGAGGTCGGTGACTCCTAACCAATGAAGGCTTAGGGCACCAGGTTTTAAAGATTTTCACCATATACTCCTCAGACCTTGCTTGGGTTTCAAGGCAAGCAAACATTTTCTTTCTTTCTCTTTTTTCTCAAAGGCTCATTGGCCTTTTATAAGGTGTCCCAACACTATTAGAACAAGGTCAAAGGTACCAAGCCTAAAATTTTCCTAAGTCAAGAGGGAAATAGTTTTTCATCTTATACTCAGAACCTATTGTGCATAGTGTGTGAATAGCTTAAAGTGGAAGAACTAAGGTTGAATTCAATAGAAATTTCAACAATTCATCAACTTTAGTAAGCATAATACAAACTCTAAGTCAAGTGAAAAAAAAATTCAATTTCTCCATTTTCATTTTGAAAATTTTTCCTTAATAACCATGGAGAGTAGAATAAAAACTTTAAAAAAATTTAAAATTAAAAAAAAATCAACTAAATTACCAAAATAACTTAGCATTAATAACAAAAACTTCCTTCCTCAACTCTCCCCCCAACCAAGCTAAACATTGTCCTTAATGTGGCATGAGCGATTGAAATTATAAGGAGGAAGTGGTGCCTCCTGAGTCATATGAAGTTCGAATAGAATAGGAGAAACCACATGTTTTAAAAACAATAAAAGATATGAGTAAAGGAATTAAAATAAAATAATGCTAAGAGTGCTAAAAAATTGATAGATTTGTATTACTTCATGAAAGTACAATATAAAGGAGAACAAGTAATACAACTAATCCCAATATATAAAATATCAAAAGCATGGGATTACAAGTTCTACTATAGTTAGGAAATACATAAAGGAAACTATGGAAATGATCAGATAGTGGTAGGAGGATGATGTGAAGATGATGGCTCAGCTGCAAAGGTCTAAATGCTCGGGGTGGATGCCTCTGCCTCTCCTATAGTCAGCTCCTCAGAGGGCAAAATCTGCTCTACGAAAGGAAGGGCCTGTGATGGCTCTGTGGGCTCTGATAGGATAGGAATGGGGTGCTCAGGAGTCGATAGAATACCTAGATGGTGTGTAGACCCTCAATTTTGTCCCTTTAACACATGTCTTTAAGTTCGTTTTCAGTGCTCCACAGTAGTTCCTTGGTGGCCCAGTACTACTCACCACTTACCTTTTTCTGAGTCACCTTAGAGACTTTGGTTAAGGGATTATTTGATCCCTTATTGTGACCTTTGGCAGCTCTAACTTAGACTTAGGCTTTTCTTATTTTTTTTAGGATAGCTTTTAGATACACTTGGCCTTTAGGCACCGCTCTAGGCCCACTTAGGCACACTTGGCCCATTAGGCACTTTTAGACTCACTTTTTGTATGACTTACACGGTTGCATGACTCGTAGGGCCCAGTTCTTGTTAATTTGTTTATTTTTATTTCTTAGTTTTAGTTTTATGATTATCAATCACTCTTATTTTTATTTTGTTTTCTTCCTCTTTATATTATTTTTTCTTAACTTGATTATTCATTATATATATATATATATATATATATATATTTTATTATTTTTATTTTTTTTTATATTGTCCCCTAGTTTGTTTACTTATTTAGTTACTCATTCAATTATTTACTTTCAAAAATTTCATGCTTTTGCAAGGAAACTTACCATTGGAGTTTAAAGAAAGTGGGACTCCCCTTGGAAGGTTTTTGGAGGGGAATTCGAAATTGGGAAGATTTGCTTTTGAAGGAGAAGACTAAAAAAATAAGGAAACAAAATATTCTGCAAGGAGGGGCTGCCATATATAAAAAAAAAAAGGAGATGGGAGAAGAAAAGGAGAGAAAAACACAGATAGAGGGGCAGCACGTATGGGAGTTTTGGTAGGGAGAATTGAAGGAGGGCACGCAAAAGAGGATTCTGAGGATTTTGGGGTGGAAGAAAGGAGAAAGAAGGAGTGAATCAGCACGCATCACAGATCCGGGAATTGTCTTTGGAGGGAAGAAGAAAGATAGCCAGAAGCCGAGCCATTGCAGCCGAGACTACCCAGGTGCGTTTTCAGCTATTTCCCATGCTTCATCTTATTCTATTCTTGATGATTCTTTGATGGTTTTGAGTATTTATTTTGCTGATTGGGTGTGAACATTGGATATACGGACATTGCTTGTTGCTTGTTGCTTTCTAAGTTATGGATAGACTAGATTTTACCCTGTTCACATACTGCATCTTTGGTCTTCCTTGAGATTTATCTTCAATATGATCCATCTTCATTGCGTAATGTGTGAGAATCATGTTCTTGCCCCCTGCCTCTTTCACCTGCTTTTGGCCCTTTGATTAAAACATGAAAATGGACCTCATCCAGTAGTCTATTTGCCTGCTTGGCTCCTCTTGGGTCATGCCTGTTCTCTGTTCGTGGGAGCCATGGGGTCAGAATTTAAAATCCATTGGGTTTGGGGGAAATTCTTGGTTTGTCTTGAGGAGAGGCACAGAGGAGAGAACCGGGCAGAAAAGTGAAAATCAGAAGAATATTTTTTGGACGTCCAGCTTGCTACTCTTGTATCCGTTTTCCTGGTGAAGACCTTGATGCATTGGTTTCTGTGTCTTATGATGGGGATCTGCACATGTTCTAGCTTCTTAATTTGATGATCAGTTTTATGGTGATATTCTGAAGAACCTAATTGAAATAGTGGAGGATCTTGTTCGATGGGGGATTTATACAGGGAGTTTTGGGCATCACAACAACAGGGGTTGCAGATTATGTAGTTGGAAGTGTCATGGCCTGTGACGGTTCTGTTTTAACGCCATGATAGAGAAGAAGATCCCTTTAGTTGTGAATGTGGGAACATTGGATATGGAAATTCGTTGGCTTTATAGCCAATAAATTAAACGAAGCAAGCTGGATCAACGACGCCTTGGGAACGATTCAAGTCAAACTCAGTGCTCACGGACCAGATTATTTTCTATTCCAAATTTTTAAGGATCGTGGAATCAGTTCACAACTTAAAGATGCAAGCCCAGAAATTCAATGGAGAAAGCAGCAATGGAAAACAGAGTGCAGATTAGGCCACTGATGGAAAACGACTTCGACATAAATGATGCTTTATTTCAACAGATTCACGGATTGAAAACAGCGAGAATGAAGATTCAGCAAATGATGAAAATATAGATGAGCAGAAGTGATCTATTGAGATTGCTTATTTTGATATCAAGAACCGACTTCCATCTGAAACAATGTATTCTACCAAGATGATAAGTTGGCATTATTCAGAAGGTAGTGGGCTTTGCATATGCTCGCGCACAGCGTGTCCCATTTTTGCATTCCAGTTTGTCCCACATCAGCATGCTCGCTCAACCACTCTTCACATTCCCAATTTAGACGCACCCTTTACTAAAATCATCATCAACTCATCCACCAAATTCAGCATTTAACATACTTCTCTCGGTTATCAATGTGGGTCGCTATCAAAGTACCCGAAATTATTTACCTTTGCTAGCTGATCTGCCATTCAGATCGCGAAGGTCCAGAATTCCAGCTCCTCCGGCTGAAGCTAAGAGACAGTTCTGTTTGCGTAACGGCAAAAGCATAGAAGCTGAAGTTGAAAGGGTATATGTCTTGCATGGGAATATGCTCAGTGGACATCTGGGTGAGGCATTCTTGCGATTTTTCAGGTGCCATTGCAGTTTCTGCCACCATAAAGAATTTGATTCAATTAATAAGTATAAAAGATCAAGGTTGCTCATACTGGTTCTACCAAAGGTACCGCTGGTGTCTTCTAAAGCTTCCAGATACATTCAGTCAACTTGTTTCTGAAACGAAGAACAAACGGTATGATGCAAAGACATTTGCTTCCATGTTACGGGCAATGATGGAGAAACTTGAAAGGGATATCAGGGAATCAAAGTTTGCGGAATTGATGAATAAACACTTTACAGCGAGTGCCATTCCAAAAGTTTGACAGGTTAGTGAGGGAGAATGTTCCCATACTCGAAGCTGTAGAGAGTCATAATGGAATCTGGAGTTACCTCCATGGGGATCATGCTGCAGCGGCCAATCTCAGTGAGACTAATCTACAAGGATTTGCTTCGAAATTGCAAGAATAGATCCTGAAAACCGTACTAATCTCAATACTGCTTTTGTTGATCAAGGAGAAAATCTGGCTCATATGCCTCTCCATAGGCATGTGACTCGACAGGGAGGTCTGGCTGAAGATCAGATGCACAATGGTGTCCATGTTCATGTGAAGGATTTGAAGGCGTCAGCAAAGGAAGATAAATTGAAGAGAGATAATTCATCCCAGAAAATGAATGAACCCGAAAGAAATTGATCTTTCCTGAGTTTTCAATCCTTTACATTGTTATGGAGAGCTCATAGGCTATCTGAAGACTTTATTCTCTGTTTTGTCTCCTTTCGCAGAGTGCCCACCAGCTCATCCCTTGATCATGAAGAGGTGTAGGGAGTCTCAATGATTGGAAATCACATGCTTTAAGACAGGTCAGTTCTGTCACTACTGTCAACTTCTGCTTGTCTCAGAGGCCCCTACTTTTGAAGATTGTCTCGAGGATTGGTTAATTTCCAACAATTGAAGCCATGCAAATGTGGTTATGAGACATGTGTTTAATGCTAGCATCATATAATGAACATGGCTAAGAAGGATGAAACAGAGGGTCAGTGCTCTGCCTGCTGTGTTTCTTACACTAAAAAAATTGTAGGGATAGCAGGATACTGCAAGAGGTTGTGGCAGAAATCAATTTGGAGAGAAAAATGAAATCACAGAAGTTAAAGACTGAATTATCTGAAGAAATGAAGCAACTTGGCAGTGTGCAAGTGATTCAACGCAACTTTGTCTACATTGTTGGATTGTCACTTAAACTGGCAGATTGAAGATCCTCTCCAGCGCAAAGAATATTTTGGTGGGAAGGGATATAACCATTTTTCTGTTTCTTAACGCATAACACTCCACCCATTGCTCAGATTTTTAACAACATTCAGCTTGCTGCTTGCACCATTAGTTGGAGATTCATTTAAGGCCTATGAATTGTGATGAGAGTTCGAGAATGGCTGTAATGTTTGTGAAGCAAGAACTACCCATCCGTGAACTATAAAGGGCTCCAAGAAACTCAAAGAGAAAAATTCAGCAATGGGTGAAGGAGGAAAATTGTGATAATGATGATCCTGATTATGTGGATTCCCCTTCAAGGAGAGGCGAACCTTTAGTTAAGAAAACAAAGGTGACCCAAGAAGTCAAGAGTTCCAAAGCTAGAAGGCCTTCAACCTTGCTATGGAACCCCCCAAATAAGGAAGGAGACACTGAAGATGAGTTAGTAATGACTGAACGGGAAGAAAGCGAAGCAATGGTTCTAATAAAGATCAAATCAAGGAAACGTAAAACCGAAAATCTTGATGCTGTTACGATGGAAAAGATAGGCTCAAGTGACAGAGAAGAGAAAATATTTAAGTCCGTGAACTCTATGAATCCTTCACCACCTTCGTTGATTTCAACCACATCAGATTCTGCCTTGGGTAGTGATGGAAATAGCAGCTGTAGCTCCAGGAGATGTGCAGCAATGGTTAAGAAAGGCAATGGAGGAGATCATTTGAAGTGCCATCAGTGCATGAGAAGCGATAGAAGAATTTTTGTTCCCTGCACCGAATGTAAATCAAAATTATATTGCCTATAGGTGTGCAGTAGTCTTACGTGAAAGCTGATGTGAATCCTCAACTTCCAAACAAGACTGAACATGTCCTATTTTGCAGCCACTTACCTTGATTTGAGGTGTTGAAGTGTCCTTAATTCAAGCATTCCAAGCATAATGTTCTCAACTATTCACTACTAGCAGAATGCTAAATGAAATCACTACAATTGAGAGGAAGCAGAACATTCTGATCTCTTCTCTTCTTTTTTTAATATTGAAGTGTTGCTGGAAGATTCACTCATTTGGATCACAAATATCCAACTCTTGAAATCTTCAAGGTGGATCAAAGAAGAAGAATGCAGGGTTGTTATCCAGGCCATTACAACAATCTTATGGGGCTTGTAACTTCAGGCATGGCTGCTTCGGAATGAAAACAAGGCCTTTTGCTGATGGATGTATCTGAAGGATTCATGTGTGGTCTCAATCACTATTCAGGTGGCCTTATTATATGTCCAAAAGCAGACTGGCTAAGAATGCTTCCTACAGTTCACGTGATGGGTAACGAGGAAGCGGTGTTGCTGCAATCTAAACAACCATATTTCTTTATGGAAAGTCGTTCCACTAATGGTAATGAACCTGCTGTAGATGCGCACTCCAACACCGAACCCCCTTCATCATGACTTAAGGTAGATCCGGAGATAGAATATCCTACTGAAATTCATTTTAATCAACCTGCACAGAAGTGGAAATGTGTCAACAGCATTCAATAATAAGGAGACTCAAATGAGGGATTCTGGTTGGAATTGTGAACGTGTGAAAAGTCTGAGTTATGGGGTACTTGGTATTCAAAAATATGTGAGAGACTGAAGGCCTTCATAAAGGCACTTACAAGCAAGAAGATTCTGAAGCTGTATATTTGGAAGCTCCAGTTTTTTGAGGCTCTGCTTCATTACATATGCTGGGATTCATTACCTAACATAGAAGAGTCCTTCTACTTTGAGGGGTTTGGTATCTGCTCAACAGATTGGTACAGTCTAGGTAGGTTCAGGCAGTGTGCGAGCATCAAACAAGCTTCTGATTTTGAAGTCACCTACAAGTGAAGCATAGGACAGACACTTCGTGTGGTAAATGGGCCTTTAGTTCAAAAGGCACCTACGGTTGAAGCTCTCTACTCTTAAGCTTCTTACACCAGATTCCAAGGAGTATGGATTCCCAAACCACTCCCAAGCATGCATTCGGCACAATTCAGGAAGTGATTGCTAAAGAAACTGAGATAAGGTTCAGTTCCACAATAAACGAACTCTTTATTGCTCCCAAATTCAAATCTAACTCAACCAGTTTGTTTGAAGTTGAACCCTCAGAGGCAAAAAGTGCCAGAATTCAATATCTACAGTAATAGTAGCAGAACTCATACCCAGAGTGCCAATAGAAACAAGTGCCAAAAAGTTCAGAATACACTACTCTTTGAGATTCCAGTTTCTGGTGATATTGGACATAGGAAATTTGTTTGTGATATTTTGCTTGACATAGGGTCTAAAAACATAGGTTCTTCCGAGATGAAGGCCGATGAGGATAGATGTGAGCTACTGAACAGTTTTGCTTATGAGAAAAAAAAGGTTGTGGGAAAAGCCAACAGGATTGTTGTTGGTTATTGCCATCTGGTCAGTTCGAGAGATTCAACTCCAGAAGGCATCAATAATGAGCAGTTCATCTAACTTTGTGCCTTTCATGTGATGGTCCCGGTTCAAAGAACAGAGAAATTTATTAATCCGTGGACGACCTACCAACGGAAACAGAGTTCAAATCAGCAGACAGGTTTACATGCAACAAAGGAGAACACAGTTTCCTCCGGAAGGGATCTTGCTTCTACTTTAAATAAAGAACCAGCATGTTCTTCAGGCGTCCCTCATTTAAACATGCAAATAATGCTACAAATAAGGCATCAGGATCATACTCTAAGCCAGGCAGTGTTAGGACTATAGCTTCAGCTTCTTCATTTGCTCAATCCACTCATGGGTTTCAACCAACATTTGAGAAACTAGAGAGAGAGCATAATGAGCCTTTTGAGTTATATTCTGAATCCACTATTAAGTCTCCTTTTGGACCGATTGGTCCTCATAGCTCTGATAGTCCTAACGCTTGCAATATCACCTAGGAGCTAGTGGTCATTTTGTTATTTTATGGCAAGCTGTATGAATTCAACAGTCCTAGCAGAAGCGTTATTCGCCCAGGAAATGAAGAAGTCATAGGTGGAGATGTTCAAGTCTTCTAAGAAGGATCAACAAGACAACTACCTGATAAAGGGATTGAGCAATAAGATCTCTCCAGATGACATTGATTATGAATGACTCGGTTTGGTTTATTGGTGGCTTTTTCAAGAGATTGTTAGTAGATCACTCGGTTATCAAAGTCAAGGCTCTCAAGATATTCATTAGCAAATTCACCCATAATAGCTGGACCATGGTTAGAGGAACATCATCAGAAGAAACTTCAGCAATGCAGTGGATGGCAAGAATAGTAGCATTGACTGTGCACCACTCATCCCATCACCTACGTATGTGATCATATGACCTTTCTACTTCAAGCTCTGCACCATAAAAGATTGACAACTAGGAGTGATCTGGCCATTATCTGAGTCATGTCAAACTTCTCAACTAATTGATGAACTGGACAACCAGAAGCTTAATCTCGTCACAAGGAAGCCATGCTTTGGTCCCCCAGCAACTTGCCCTTCATGCCTGCCTGTTTACATTTATCTCAGGATCACTCAAGTTCCATTTAATTTGAGTATCAGTCCCATTCATCCTAATTCAAATCAAGTTCCCCTTCACCGAGCCTGGTGTCTATTTGGCTCCTACGTTTGAAGAGTTTGCAGTTTGGTTATTGAATTTCTCATAAATCAGCAACCTAGAAAAGCGAGGCTGTATAGTCAGGAGAAGGTTTTGAAACTGGTTTAGAATCGAATCTCAATCTGATGAGTCTGATTTCTCAAATCTTAGTCTGGATGCTCTTCTATAGTTAATTGGTGACGCATCAGTTATGAGAAAGTTTTGGTGGCTTGAATCACCTAATTTCTGCCACAATGAAAAGAGTCACATGCTACCTTCATTTCTATGACCGCCTGAGTTTAGATCTTCACAAGCTTGCAGTAACCACTTCTTGAAATATAGACACAAGTGACCACCTCCGAAGTATAGAGTGTTTCAAGCAGAAAGAAAGAGGTTAAGGAGATGTACATATTTGATTTAATGAGGTGCATCAGAAATTTGTAGCAGAAAAGAATTGAGGAATTAACATTAAAAACAGAAGAACAATCCCAATCACACTCTAAAGCCCTACTCAGCATGGTCACCTTACCACACATCATATTCCTTTTTTTTTTCCTTCTTCTTTTTGTGATCTTATACATCTTGAATCTAGATTTCAAAACCATTTTCCGTCAAAATAACTCTAGTTTTTCTTTAAGCTTCTTTAGCCTTTTTAGCCACTAAAAATCCTGATTTAATAGATATGCTGCCACTTTCCTCCAGGCATGCAATTTTACTATTTTATTTTATTTTCAACTATTTTCATGATTTTCTCGATTTTCAACAAGCACGGATAAACTTCATGGTTCTAAACAATGGAATTCATTGAATCAATTCGTGCAAAAGTAATATGGACTTTGGTGGGGGGTCCGACATTCTTGATATCTTCACTAATATTGATTTTAAAGATGATTGTTTGGTATTTAATTGATCTTGATTCCTCTTGGAGATATGCTTGAATTTGTTTTATATTTGTTATTGGGTTAACCTTGATTCCCATAGAGGAGTATTGGCTTGCTATCCAGGTACGCTCTCTTCTCATCTATTTTCTAGAACTCTATGGACTTGTATGCCATTGATGACCGTATCCATATTTGACGTGATTCTTGGATGTCTTGATATATGCCTGATTTGCTTGAATAAAACAAATGTTGTGTGCTACATTTCTACACTAACTTTTATGTTTTATGATAGCGCTTGAAGAGCGGTTCAGGTACGCACCCTAACTCTCCCTTATTGCAATTTGATTGTGTTTGGCATGCCACTCTCTAAAATCACCTATCCTATTTAGGTATCTATAATTAACTGATTAATTGCCACACTTCCCTTAATTTTGTCAGTATAGACCTTTTTAGGGCTTAGAGGGGTGCTACCTCCTAGGGGTACCTTCCCAATAAGTAACCTGATCCCCGGACCAAGACTCGGGTTTTTCAAAGACATGCCCTTTTTCCAAAAATTATGGAGTCACATTTTAGGGTTTTTCTTTCTTGTTTTATTTTCCCTTTAAAATAAAAATAAAATAAGTGGCGACTCCAACTTTTCCAAAAATTATTTTTCACATATAAAAAGCGAGTCTCGCCGATCGAGTGGGGACGCATGTGAAAAATACGGGTCCACATGGTGCTCAATCTGCCTCAGGATGGCAGTATGCTGGGTCTGAGTGGCGATAATCTGCTCCTGATGAGCACGAAGAGCTATCATCTACTGAGTGAGGATGCTCTGAGAAGTGGTCAATGCCTACAAAGTGTGACATAGGCTTCCTGGTCTAACTAGGGCTCCCTGGTCTGCACCATATGTTGTCATACTCGTCCATTTGTCGAGAGTGAATATCTCTCAACAAATGCGTCTGCGCTCAAGGTGAGGCTCTGATGGGTATCCCAAGTGCTCCAAAATCTGGCATAACAATCTGGGGAAGAGGGATAACATCCGCTCTGAGTAGCTTCTTCCTATGGACCTTCTCTTCAAAGTACAGAGAGCGGTCATAATGAGATGATGAGGGCCAAAGAAGAATCCCTCATATATCCTAAATAATGCCTCTAGCAAAACTCCTCTCCTCTGCACCCAATGCTGAAGTGGAAAGATGTTATGGTGCAGGAGTGCATCTATAAAGAACATGCTGGGAGGGAGCTCCTTTCTCAATAGATCCTGGTGATTACTACCAAAAAGTGCTATTTTGTAGACCTAATTATAATGGTTTTAAGCACCTTTGTGTAGTAATCATATTCATTTAACCCAATTAATTCATTAAGGTCCTTAGTAATTGGTTTTAACCATTTTGTGGCAAGTTTACATGTTTTTATCAGCTTATGAATCAATTCAAGCATGCCAAATGATGGAGGAGCTAATTGGACAAGTTAAAGCAAGGATTTTGGAAGTTTACAGGCTTGAATTTCAAGTGGAAACACGAGCACAAGCAAAGAGAATGCAAAGAGGAAAAACAAGCAAAGTGAAGAGGAAAACAGAGGACAGCAGCTGCAGTCTTCTCTCGAACTTTTGGAGCACTTCCCGAAGTCCATTTTCTACATGCTATATACCATTTCAAAGCTCAGGAAGTCAAGAATCCAACGCTTCAAACCGTGTACAATTTGGAGCTGAAATGAGGAAGATATGGCCTTCGGAAGAAAACTGCATCAAATCTTGTGAAAATTTCGCAAGGTGAATTTCTCCTTGCGAAATTTCGCAAGGAGAAATTCACATTGCGAAAATGCCAAATCTCCTCTGTTTCTCCACGCACGCACCACCGACTTTTGAGATATTTTTAGCTTGATATTTTCTCATGTAAATTCCTTTTGTAACCTTGTATTCAGCCATCATAAGGCTTTATCTTGTAATTTTGCTATATATAGAGGTGCACAACACCTCCAAAAAGGGAGATTGAAAAATGGACGGATGGGGTGATCGATCCTTTGTAGATTAAATTAGAATTATATAAAGCTCTGTTTTCCTTCTTTTCTCTTTTCTTTCTCATTTTCTTAGTAGCCAAACAGCCTCTGAGGACTTTTCCTCAGAGGATGGTTGGCTAAAACCTTTAAGTTTCTCAAAGCATGAATGTTATGTGATGGCTTGGATGCAATTCCATGGAAATTTCTCGCACCCGGAAGGTAAGGTAGTCGTTTTTCATTAATGGTTCATTAATGTAAAGTTGGGTTTTTATTTCCTTTGGACAACTTCCAACGGCCAATACTTGATAAGCTTTTGGATTTCTATCCATTAGTTATCTCCTACGAGCTATTGGAAGGTGAGGTTTTCAATTCCAAGTTTTGCATTAATCCATTAGAACCAATTTCAATGGCCATTGAAAGGTGAGTTTATCACCTAGAATGACTTTGAGTTGCCAATATTTGGTAAGCTTTTGGCTTTAGACCATTAGTTATCTCTTACGAGCCATTCAAAGGAAGTCTAAGGTGAATAACCATTGATGAAATTCACTACCATCTGTTTTGTCATTTTAAAGGATTAAAACTTGATTTGCTAAATCCATACCGGTTCGGGAAGCAAGCATCACCATAGTTGCAACCCCAACGCGAGGAGCCTATCCTGAGATTTCCAATTTGCATAAGAGCCAGAGCATAGCTATCCTATCTTTGAGAAACTTATTTTTACACCCTTTTATTTTAGTCTTTAATGTTAGCTTAGATTAGTTTAAATCTCTCTAAAACATTTTCATCTTCTTTTAAAGCTAACATCCATAAGAAAATCACCTATTTTCCTAATTTGAATATCACTCGTGTTTGCGAAAACCCTTCCCAGTGAACGATCCTAGAACCACTATGCTATAGTAGCTTGGCTACTTTAGTAATAGTATTTAAGGTATAAATTTTGTTGATACGCCTTTAAAGCTAAGCTACCATGAGTCGCATCAAATGGCGCCGTTGCCGGGGAAGGTGCCACAAGCACAGTGAAGCAACCATTAAGGGTAACTTGTGATCTTCATCACAAGTTTGGTGAGTTTTCTTCTAATTTTTTTTTTATTAGTTTAGTTTTTATTTAGTTAAATTTTTTATTCTCTTTTCTTTTATTTTTGTTTTAATTTCAATTTGTGCATTCCTTGTTGGATTCGAGACCAAGAGGGAACCTTGGTACAAGTTGAAGAAAAGAGCCTTAGTTGAATATCATTTTTTAGAAATGGAAATTCCACATGAAGATCAAAGCTCTCATTATGATCATGAGAAGGACAAAGTTGCATATTTATCCATGAGGGATCGGATTGAATTAGGGAAAAGGCAGGTTCAACAAAGCCAATGGGGTAGTAAGAATGCTTTGAATGAAGACATGAGCATGAAGGCAAAGCTAGCATCTATGGCTAGAACGATAGAAGAGTTTGAATTGAGAAATGTGCATACTGAAGCACAACCACAAGCCATGCCAACTTCATTTGAGTATGTAAACCATCCCAACCTTACAAGCCAACCTCAACATCAACCGAATGACAAATTCGCATACCTATCCATGAGGGATCAGATTGAATTGGGGAAAAGGCAAGTTCAACAAAGCCAATGGGTAGTAAGTATGCTTTGAATGGAGATGATTCATATGAGCATACGGTAGGGGAGTGCCCTACCATTCCAACTATGAGAGAAATGCGCGGTTACCAAAGATCCTACACCTCAAGTTGGAATAAACATCCCAACCTTACAACCCAACCTCAACCTCAACCATCAATGAGTACATCTTCATTGGAGCAAGCCATTTTGAAGATAAGCAAAGTCATGGAGGACTTTGTAGGTGAGCAACAAAAGATCAACTCTCATCTTAATGAAAAGATTGATAATTTGGAGAGTTCAATAAATGTAAGAATGGAGGAGGTTTATAATGATCTATCACTAAGGATAGAAAAAATTCAAGACTCCATTGAGAAGCTCACCAATCTCGACATAGCAAGGGGGAAAAGGAAGCTTCCTCTTCAACCCCACCATAACCTTCAAGGAACCAATGCAAAAAGATCAAGGAAAGTGTTGATGATCGACATTTTGGTGGGGGATTGCTATGACAACTCTATGGACCAACCTTTCATTGAAAATCATAAGGTTCAAGATGATAAAGGGTTACCTGAACCCTTTAAAGCATCCACTTCTCCAGGGAAGAGAAGAGAAACGAATTCCCTTGGACCAAATGGGAAGGATGCCAATTTTGTTTGGGATCCAGGGGGAATTCAGCATGAAGTGGGTGTGTGAGTGAGGATGAGCTAAATAGTTCATCTTCTTTTTGGGGTACATGCTATCAGCTTCATTTAAATTCTATGCTTTTTTTAAAATTATGCATGTTTTAGTTTGAATTCTTAGCTTTAATTTAGTTTTAATATGTTTTTAAGATGAGTTTTGAAGTGTTCATGCAGGTATGAAAGCTCACAAGCTCACAAATGTGGAGAAAAAGGTGAAATAGGGGAGAAATATATCTAAGTCCAAGCTTAAAACCCCATTTCGCAACTTAACAAGTGAGTTGCAAAATTTTCGCAAGGTGAATTTCACATTGCGAAAATTTCGCAAGGTGAATTTCACATTGCGAAATGCACATTTTGGCAAGATGCAAAATGCAACCTCTCGGGATTGCACTTTCGCAAGGAGAGTAACCAGTGCGAAAATTTCGCAAGGTGAATTTCTCCTTGCGAAATTTCGCAAGGAGAGTAACCAGTGCGAAAATTTCGCAAGGTGAATTTCACCTTGCGAAATTGTTTTCAAAGCCAAAAATCTCCAATTTTAACACCCCTGCAAGCTACATTCAAATGCCATTGCAACTTATATGAGTATACCATCATGGCATGGACCCTTTGAGCCTTGTCCTCAGCTGCTCAAAGTGGGGCCCACTCATCATTTTTGTAAATATTTAGTATAAATTCCTCTCTCATTCAATTTTTGAATTTTGAAAAAGGTGGTTCAACCTTCTCAACTCCAAGTCCACATCACATGAGGTACCACTTCCTTCCTCCTTATTTTCGATTCAAACATTGAGGACAATGTTCATCTCGGTTGGGGGGAGAGATGAGGAAGTAAGTATTAGTTTAAATTTTTATCATACTTAGTTAAATTAGCTACTTTTTAAAATTTTTAAAATTTTTGCTTTAAACTCCATGGATATTAAGGATTAACTCTCAAAATTAAATGAGAGAAGTCGAGTTTCAACTTGATTACATGAGTCTTAGAGTTTGTATTATGCTCTTCTAAAAGTTGATGAATTGTTGAAACTCCCATTGCATGCAAACTTATCTCTTCCACCTTAAGCTATTCGCACACACATACATTAGATTCCGGTTATAAGATGTGAAACTATCTCACCCTTTAAGCTTGAGAAATCATAATTTGACACCTTTAACCTCTCTTTAATAGTGTTGGGACACCTCATAAAGACCAATGAGTCTTTGAAAAAATAGAAAAAAAAAAAAGAAAAAGAAAAAAAAAGAAAAGAATAAACTTCTTTGCTTGCCTTGAAACCTGAGCATGGTCCGAAGGGGTGGCAAAAGCCTTTAAAGCCTGGTGCCCTAAGCCTTTATTGGTTGGGAGTCACCGATCCTCTGCTTGTTACATGGGTGAATTGGTTAAGTTTAGTAAGTGAAAAGAATTGTGAATAAGAGGTGCGTTCCTAGCCTATCAAGAGATGGTTAATTTTGCTAAGCTTAAAGAAAGACTTAGGTTGGGGGGAGATGATAGTTATCCATACTATACTCAGAAGCTAATCACATTAACACTTAGCTTTTAGTGGAAGAATTTGTTTTGGATCTTTTGAGAGTGGAAATTCTTTTGATGCTTAAACTTGCATAATATCCATTCTTTGTACTCTATGATCAAGTGAATGCTTTGACAACTCTTATTATAGGTTGAGTTTCACATCTTTATTGATCCATGGATGTCCATCATGCCACTCATATCATTTTTTGGAGTGATTTGCATGATCTCTTTTATGTATATTATTATAGTTTACTTAATTTTCATCTCCTCCATTGCTAAGGGACTAGCAATGAGTCGGTTGGGGGGTGTGATTACTACCAAAAAGTGCTATTTTGTAGACCTAATTATAATGGTTTTAAGCACCTTTGTGTAGTAATCATATTCATTTAACCCAATTAATTCATTAAGGTCCTTAGTAATTGGTTTTAACCATTTTGTGGCAAGTTTACATGTTTTTATCAGCTTATGAATCAATTCAAGCATGCCAAATGATGGAGGAGCTAATTGGACAAGTTAAAGCAAGGATTTTGGAAGTTTACAGGCTTGAATTTCAAGTGGAAACACGAGCACAAGCAAAGAGAATGCAAAGAGGAAAAACAAGCAAAGTGAAGAGGAAAACAGAGGACAGCAGCTGCAGTCTTCTCTCGAACTTTTGGAGCACTTCCCAAAGTCCATTTTCTACATGCTATATACCATTTCAAAGCTCAGGAAGTCAAGAATCCAACGCTTCAAACCGTGTACAATTTGGAGCTGAAATGAGGAAGATATGGCCTTCGGAAGACAACTGCATCAAATCTTGTGAAAATTTCGCAAGGTGAATTTCTCCTTGCGAAATTTCGCAAGGAGAAATTCACATTGCGAAAATGCCAAATCTCCTCTGTTTCTCCACGCACGCACCACCGACTTTTGAGATATTTTTAGCTTGATATTTTCTCATGTAAATTCCTTTTGTAACCTTGTATTCAGCCATCATAAGGCTTTATCTTGTAATTTTGCTATATATAGAGGTGCACAACACCTCCAAAAAGGGAGATTGAAAAATGGACGGATGGGGTGATCGATCCTTTGTAGATTAAATTAGAATTATATAAAGCTCTGTTTTCCTTCTTTTCTCTTTTCTTTCTCATTTTCTTAGTAGCCAAACAGCCTCTGAGGACTTTTCCTCAGAGGATGGTTGGCTAAAACCTTTAAGTTTCTCAAAGCATGAATGTTATGTGATGGCTTGGATGCAATTCCATGGAAATTTCTCGCACCCGGAAGGTAAGGTAGTCGTTTTTCATTAATGGTTCATTAATGTAAAGTTGGGTTTTTATTTCCTTTGGACAACTTCCAACGGCCAATACTTGATAAGCTTTTGGATTTCTATCCATTAGTTATCTCCTACGAGCTATTGGAAGGTGAGGTTTTCAATTCCAAGTTTTGCATTAATCCATTAGAACCAATTTCAATGGCCATTGAAAGGTGAGTTTATCACCTAGAATGACTTTGAGTTGCCAATATTTGGTAAGCTTTTGGCTTTAGACCATTAGTTATCTCTTACGAGCCATTCAAAGGAAGTCTAAGGTGAATAACCATTGATGAAATTCACTACCATCTGTTTTGTCATTTTAAAGGATTAAAACTTGATTTGCTAAATCCATACCGGTTCGGGAAGCAAGCATCACCATAGTTGCAACCCCAACGCGAGGAGCCTATCCTGAGATTTCCAATTTGCATAAGAGCCAGAGCATAGCTATCCTATCTTTGAGAAACTTGTTTTTACACCCTTTTATTTTAGTCTTTAATGTTAGCTTAGATTAGTTTAAATCTCTCTAAAACATTTTCATCTTCTTTTAAAGCTAACATCCATAAGAAAATCACCTATTTTCCTAATTTGAATATCACTCGTGTTTGCGAAAACCCTTCCCAGTGAACGATCCTAGAACCACTATGCTATAGTAGCTTGGCTACTTTAGTAATAGTATTTAAGGTATAAATTTTGTTGATACGCCTTTAAAGCTAAGCTACCATGAGTCGCATCACCTGGCATGTGGATGCCCCTCTGGATAGAATGTGGATTATGTCACTCTGTGAAGGATGAGTCTAGACTCGATAATCCTCTGGAGGTGCTGGCTCATAGGGAATACGGAGTGCCTCTGCCATGTGTCTGGCTCCTAAAATACCATGGCGTTCGTCTATGGTAAAGTGGATGACAATAGGATCTCGGACCTGGTGTGTGGTCATGGATTGATAAAAGTCCAATGCTACACGGGGATAGAAAAAATCCCTGGGAGTCATCAAGTGCTCCATATGGTACCTCTGTAGCAGATGGAAGGAATCCTTGAGCTCTAGCTGAAGTCTAAAAGTAGCTGTGTCAAAGCAGAGCTCGAAATGGAATGACCTAGCCCTATAATCCAAATTACCCTCAATGGGTGGTTGAGTGACCATGGGACGTCTGATAACCACCTCAGGAGTCATACTTGAGGGAATCTGAGACTCTGTGGCTAGTGGCTGAGACAGCTGAGGCTCTGATGGAGGCTCTGAAGACGGCTCTGATAAGTCAATTGGTGCTGATACCTTGGCTTTCTTCTTAGGGGGACGGCTACCTGACTTTTTGGCTCGGGAAGAACTTACCCCGGGTGTGGTGGGTGGCTTTCTCGTCTCATAGTGCCTCGAATGAGGACTCAAAGGTGCGTCCGCAACTGGAGGTGGGACGACAAGTGGCTGTGGAGGCTCGGGTATGGCGCCTTAGATCGGGGTCTCTCTTGGGACTCTCAGGCGGCTTGAAGGAGACGAGGACTTTGCTCCTCGGGTTTTTGCCATGGCTATCTCAAAGAAGGTAGCCAGAGGTTCGCATGCAGCTTGGGCTCAAATGAAAGGTTGTTCTAGTTTGGCTCCTCTTTGGCACCTATGGGAAGTTCAATTGATCGATTTAAAACAAAATGTGGAATTTATAACATTTAAAAATGGCTGCCAAGGGACGATTTTAATTTTCACAACGGATGGGCAATTTCGCAGCAGATGGGCATTTTCGAAGCCCATTTCACAGTTGCGAAATGAGGGAGGGGCCTTGCGAAATGGCACTCGTGTGCTAAGAGGTGGTTTCACAGTTGCGAAACCAGCTACGAAATGGGGCTATGGCTGCGAAAATGGGATTTTTAAAGCTTTGAGGATTTCGTAGAGCATTTCGCAGCTACGAAATGGGGCTAGGGGCTGCGAAATGGCACTCGTGTGCCAAAGAGGTGTTTCGCAGCTGCGAAAATTTTCGCAGAGGGGGTGCATGGGGTTGCAAAATCATTTCATAACTAAGGGGCGATTTCGCAACCAAGTCTTGATTTCGCAGTGGGCTTCTTGGGGCTACGAAATTATTTTGCAGCCAAGGGTCATTTTCGCATGGGCCTCTTTTGGGTTGCGAAATTTCGCAGACCATGAATTTTTCCTTGCTTTTGAGCTCCTCTTGACTCCCAGAGACCTTCCTTCAATTTCTTTGCAATTCCTCCTAAATTAGATCATTCAAAAAGATTAAGTTACATATAAATAACACAACTTAAGACCAAAATTAAAATCAAAGAATTAATAAAGCTTTTAAATTAACAAAATTAAACAAAAAATATGGACTTTGGTGAAACCAAGTCCATCTAACCCTTTTCTGATTAGGATTTCTATGGCTCAAGGAGGTTGATTTCCTCATTTTCTTGCTTGAATGGCTCAATGAATGGCTTGAGACGATGACCATTGACTTTAAAAGTGTTTGTGCTATTGGAATTCAGTAATTCCACCACTCCATTGAGATGCACTTGGTGAATAATGAAAGGGCCTATCCACCTTGACTTCAGCTTCTCTGGAAAGATATGCAGCCTTGAGTCATAGAGTAAGACTCTTTGTCCTTTCTAGAATTCTTTGTTGGAGATTAATTGATCATGCCACATTTTCATCCTCTGTTTTGCAACTTTCGAATTGATGTAAGCATCATTTCTTAATTCCTCCATCTCATTAAGGTCTAAGCACCTTTTTGTCCCGGCTCTGATCAAGTCCATGTTTAACATCTTGATTGCCCACCAAGCCTTATATTCAACTTCCACGGGGAGATGGCATGCTTTGCCATAGACTAGGCGATAGGGAGACATGCCAAGAATGGTCTTGTAAGCTGTTCTATATGCCCATAATGAATCATGAAGCTTAATAGACGAATCTCTTCTACTGGTGATCACCACCTTCATCAATATGTTCTTGATTTCCTTGTTTGCTAGCTCAACTTGCCTGAAAGTCTAAGGGTGATAAGGTGTAGCTACCTTATGCTTCACTCCATAGTTGGCTAATGGGGTTTCAAAAGGTTTGTTGAAAAAATGAGTACCTTCATCACCGATTATGGCCTTGGGCACCCCAAATCTTGAGAAGATGTTCTCCTTGAGAAACTTGAGAACCACCCTGTAATCATTGTGTTTGTAGGGGATTGCCTCAACCCATTTAGAAACATAGTCCACCCTCACCAAGATATACGAGTTACCAAAAGACATTGGGAAAGGTCCCATGAAGTCAATGCCCCAAACATCAAAGAGATCAACTATTGGAATGGGGTTCATAGGCATTTGATTCATTCTTGTTAGCTTCCGGAACCTTTGGCATCTATCACAGCTCCTACACATGGTATGGGCATCTTTGAAAAGTGATGGCCAACAAAACCCTGATTGCAACACCTTCATGGCTGTTTTTTGAGAGGCAAAGTGGTCTCCACATGCATTCTCATGGCAATGGCTGAGGATTCCTTGTTGCTCTTCTTCAGGGACGCACTTCCTTATTATTTGATCTGCATAATACTTGAAAAGGAAAGGCTCTTCCCAATAATAAGCATGAATCTTTGCAAAGAAGTGCTTCCTGTCTTGTGCTTTCACTCACTTGGAACTTCACCAGTAACTAAATATTAACAATATGAGCATACGAAGGAGTTTTTTCCAGCAACATAAGTGATTCCTCGAGAAAGTCATCATTAATAGGTAAGACATGGGAATTGTGTGCTATAGCCAACCTTGAAAGGTGGTTAGCTACCACATTATCCACTCCTTTCTTGTCTCTGATTTGGAGATCGAACTCTTGTAGTAAAAGAATCCATCTAATCAACCTTGCTTTTACATCTTGCTTTGTCAATAAATACTTCAAGGCAAAATGGTCAGTGAAAACAATGATGAAAGACCCTACTAGATAAGCATGAAACTTGTCTAAGGCAAACACTATAGCTAACAATTCTTTCTCTGTAGTTGTGTAGTTCCTTTGATCTTCATTCAATGTCTTATTTGCATAGTAGATCACATAGGGCTTTCCATCTTCTCTTTGGCTAAGTACAACTCCTATAGCAAAGTCACTGGCATCACACATTACTTCAAAGGGTAGTTGCCAGTTAGGAGCCCTCACTATTAGAGCAGTTGTCAAAATTTGCTTCAATTGATCAAAACTCTTTTGACATCTTTCATCCCACATAAACTTAGCATCCTTAGCCAAAATTTCACAAAGAGGCTTTGAAAGCTTAAAGAATCTTTTAATAAACCTCCTGTAGAACCCGGTATAGCCAAGGAATTACCTTACTCCTTTTACAGTTGTTGGGGATGGCAATTTGACAATAAGTTCCACCTTTGCTTTATCAACTTCAATGCCTTTCTCGGAGATGATATGGCCAAGGACAATTCCTTGATGTACCATAAAATGGCATTTCTCCCAGTTGAGCACCAAGTCCTTTTCAATGCATCTGTTAAAAACCGCTTCCAAGTTGACTAAGCATTCTTCAAATGTACCTCCATATATGGTGATGTCATCCATAAACACCTCCATAATTCGCTCCACCATATCACTGAAGATACTTAGCATACATCTTTGGAATGTAGCAGGTGCGTTACATAAACCAAAAGGCATTCTTCTGTAGGCGTATGTTCCAAATGGACATGTGAAAGTGGTCTTCTCCTAATCTTCAACATCAATTTCAATTTGAAAATACCTGGAGTACCCATCCAAGAAACAATAGAAAGGATGGCTAGAGACTCCCTCCAACACTTGATCAATAAATGACAGTGGAAAATGATCTTTCCTTGTCACAACATTCAATTTTCTATAATCAATACACACCCTCCAACCTGAAGTGAGGCGTGTAGCAATTTCTTCTCCCTTTTCATTTTGAACCACAGTAATCCCTGACTTCTTTGGTACCACTTAAGTAGGACTCACCCAAGGGCTATCAGATATGGGATAGATAATACCTACTTGAAGTAGCTTCAGCACCTCAGCTCGAACCACCTCTTGCAAATGAGGATTCAATCTTCTTTGTGGTTGACGAATTGGTTTAGCTTCTTCCTCCATGTATATATGATGTGTACAAACCAAAGGACTAATGCCTTTCAAATCAGATATTTGCCATCCTATTGCTTTCTTACACCTCTTGAGAACTTCAAGTAGAGAAATCTCCTGATGACTAGTAAGAGATGAAGATATAACAACAGGGCATTGTTTATTTTCTTCCAGGTATGTGTATTTCAACTCCATTGGCAGAGGATTCAAATTAAGCTTTGGGGTCTCTTCCTTAGCAGCTTCTTATGCCTCCTCTTTATTGAACAAAGGTATAATCTCTTCTCTGCTCCTCCAACCATGTAGAGTAGCAAGCACATCAGAGGGTTCAAGCAACCCTTCTTCAAGATCCCCAAGACTTTCATTCAACTTGTCTTCCATATTCTGGTTACAGTGCTCCTCCCTAGAGTGTCAATAATGCATACCTCTTCTGGACCTTCTTCTTCTTCTAGAGTGATTAGCTTTTTGGACATATAAAAGATATCGAGCTCAAGTGTCATGTTGCCAAAAGTGAGTTGCGTGAGTCCATTCCTACAATTGATGATTGCATTTGAGGTAGCAAGAAATAGCCTTCCAAGGATGATAGGAACATAATAAGCTTCCTTGACAATGGGGTCCGTATCAAGAACAACAAAATTTACTGGATAGTAGAAATTATCAACTTGAACTAAGACATCTTCTATTATCCCCCTTGGAATTTTCACTGATCTATCAGCTAGAGATAGAGTGATTAATGTTGGCTTCAATTCACCAAGTCCCAATTGCTTGTAGACAAAGTATGGTAGCAAATTCACACTTGCTCCCAAGTCTAACAAAGTTTTCTCTACTACCTTTCCCCCAATCATGACTAAAATGGTAGGACATCCCGGATCTTTGTACTTCAAAGGAGACTTGCATTGTATGATAGCACTTACTTGCTCAGTCAAGAAGGCTTTCTTATTCACATTCAACCCTTTTTTGATAGTTCATAAGTCCTTTAGGAATTTTGCATATGTTGGAACTTGTTTAATCATATCCAGCAATGGAATATTGACTTTCACTTGTCTCAATACTTCAAGAATTTCTTATCCATTTTTTATCCCCCTTTTCCCATGCAAAGCTTGAGGAAAATGTGGAGAGGTGTGTTTCTTCAACATTTCTTCCTTGATAAGCACTTTCTCCGGATTTACATTCACTGTTGAATCATGGTCCTCTTTCCCTTCACTGATATCTTTCTTCTTTCCTTTGATTTCCTCCCTCTTCTTTGTCTCTTCTTTTTCTTCCTCTTCAACATGTGGCTTGGGTGTTGGCAACTCAACCTTTTTACCACTCCTTAGAGTGATCAAGGCTTTGACATCTCTCACCAGTGAAGATTCTCCTTTATGAGTTTCCACTTCATGGATACCCTTAGGGTTTTGGTGAGGTTGAGAAGGAAATCTACCATTCTCTTGCACTGTATTCAAGTTAGTGAGCCTTGAGATTGAGTATTGGAGATTATCTATCTTCTAAGATAAGTCATTTTGCATCCCATCCATCATTTTATTCAATGTATTCTCTACACTGTCAATTATTTGACTGAGTTGAGCATTGATGGATTTTTGGTCTCCAACAAAATCTCCCACAACCTTGCTTAGATTCACTATTGCTTGTTCAAGACTTGAAGCTTGTTGAGATGGTTGAGCCGGCTGTTGGTACTGAGGTGCTCTTGGCTTCCAAGAAAAATTTGGATGGTTCCTCCAACTTGAGTTGTAAGTATTTCAATACGAAGCATTGTTGTTGGGCTTGAATTGTCTAATGACATTTGCTTGTTCTCCAAACATTTCCCTAACAGCTGGAATTGTAGGGCACTCCTCCACCAAGTGTTCATAAGATTGACAAATAGGACATGGTTTTACTTGCACTAGTGCTTCAGCAACAGCTTGTACTTCATGTATCTTTTTCAATTCTAGCTCCTCCAATCTTCTTGTCATAGCTGCAAATTTTGCTTTCATATCAACATCTTCATTCAAGGTGTACATCCCAACCTTAGCATTGAAAGCATTCGATTGAGACTTCATCTTCCCCACTTCTCCTTTGTTCGGTTCATCCTATCCCCTTGAAACTTTAGCTACATAACTCAAGAAATCCATAGTTTCCTCCGAATTCTTACTCATGAAATCTCCTCCACACATTGTCTCGAGGAGTTGCTTCATTGAGGAAGACATCCCATTATAGAAATAACTCACCAATAGCCATGTATCAAAACCATGGCGAGGATAAGCATTAATGGCTTCCATGTGTCTTTCCCAACACTCATAGAATTTCTCATTCTCTTTAGCTGAGAAGTTTGAAATTTGCCTTTTCAAGTCATTTGTTATGTGAGTAGGAAAAAACTTTTTGAGGAATTCAGCTTGTAAATCAATCCAAGTACGGATACTCCTTGGCCTTAAAGAATTAAGCCAAATCTTGGCCTTATCCTTTAAAGTAAAAGGAAATAGCTTAAGCCTCATCAAGTCAATTGAAGCTCCTCCTTCTTGGAATGTATTACAAACATCTTCACATTCCTTGATATGTGCATAGGGATTCTCACTTTCCATCCCATGGAAATTTGGTTGATTACTACTCAAAAAGTGTTATTTCATAGCTTGTAATTAACTCTTTTAAACACTTTTGAGTAGCAGTTATCACCTTTTAACCCAATTAACATATTAAGGACCCTTGCAATCAATTCTAATTAAATTGTGTTAAGTTTTGGTGTTTTCATAGCTTTTTGATCACCAAAGCAATCCGAAATTGAGGAGAGTTCTTTGGAATCCATGGCAAAGCAATGGAAAGCTCAGAAACATGAAGAACCGAAGCTTTGAAGTCCTTTGCCATAAGCAAATCCGGAATGCAAGGAGTGTGGGATCCTCCCTAAAAAAATGCCACGTACTTTTTTTGGCTCTCTCTCCCTTGCACACGCAGACGGTCCCCCTTGCGACGCGCGACATAGCTCATTCTACCCGGGGAAGAATTCTATCCGGCCAATGTTCCACCTTCTCCGGATATCTCATATCCGAAATTCTGTCCGGCCAACGTTCCACCTCCTCCGGATATCTCACATCCGAAATTCTGTCCGGCCGACGTTCCACTTTCTCCAGATATTTCAGATCCGGCACTTGACGCCGGATGGGAGAGGAAGGCGTTTCAACTTCCCCGGTCAAACATGTCCGGATCCTCTGATAGCGCTTACCCGGAGAGCATCCGTAGTCAACAATTCAGATTCCCCAGACAGCTTGGCTCGTCAGACACTCGTGATTTACATGATCCATTTCCTCCCACAATAAAAAAAAAAAAAACAAACTCTGATAATACTGACGACCAAGTCTCCATTTTGCACAGTACAATGGAATTTCTCCTGAAGCTTCCCGATATTTCCGATCGACTTTTTGAGATATTTTGCTTTAGATATTTGATGTCTAAATCCCCAAACTCTCCTTGTAACCCACCTATCATAGGATTCCTTAGTCTTTAAGTAAGAAAAAGGGTGAATAACCTCTTATATATAGTTTGTAATTTTCTTTACAACATATACAATCTCTCGGGAGCTTGTTCTTGAAGACAACCTTTTGTATAAGGAAGAAATATATTTTTACAGAGCACTTGCTCTGTTTTTCCTTCATATTTTTGTTTTCTCATTCTTTTTATTTCTAGCCAATCAAACTCTGAGGATTTTTCCTCAGAGGATGAGAGGCTAGGCTCTTTGTCTCTTGGAGTGAAGAAAGTCGGGTAAGTTTCCTCATGCATAAATTGAAAGTTTTGTTGTTTTAGTTTTTAATGAAGAGAAAGTGTGACACGTTAATGGTTTTTATCTTTTTAGTTAACTTAAAACTCCTTTTAATCACCTGGGCCAACGCTTGGGAAGGCAAGTGATCTCCATCCATTGAGATGCACTATTTTTTCTCTTGCAAGCCTTTGGGATGTGGTTTAAAGGTAGGATTTTCTAGAATAGCCAACACTTGGTAAGCTTTTTTACTCTAAGGAGACATCCATTAGTTATCTCTTGCGAGCTTTTGACGAGTAATCCAAGGTTAAGGATCATCTTGGTTGGCAAATGCTAGGTGAGAGGCACAAGCCATTGCAAGATGCATCAGTGAGAGGGATTTAGTGTTTGAACCCATTAAAGGGAAGCATCTGTACCACACCGGTTCAGGAAATAACTATATGTTAAATCCCCAATGCGAGGAAAAGAAACAAGTGATTGGAACTCTCCTTTTTGTATGAGGAATCTAAGCCTAGTGATCTGAAACTCCAAGAAACACTTTTCTTTGTAATTAAAATCAGTTACTATTATTTTTGGTTAGCTTAAAACCAATTCTTTTTCAAACATCTTTACGTTTTCTTTTAAAGCTAACCTTAAAATGAAAAGGCACCAATTTAGCTTTGGATTAATATCAATTGTGAAGTGAAAACCCATCCCAGTGAACGACCCTAGTGCCACTATGCTATGCTAGCTAAGGCTATCCTAGTACATGGTGTAATAGGTTATAAATAATGTTGATTACTCCCTGAAGACCAAAATCAAGGGACACCAGCTGGACACGAATCAAATGGCACCACTGTCAGGGACCATTGAGAGGACATGAATCAGCTGAGACACTAATTGGGAACGAATCATTGGTAGAAGTGGAACAATATGTGGTCTAATCACTAGCTGCTCTATAAGGGGCACTATACATGATGGTGCACTCATACGAGGTGGATGCATGCAGTCCCTCATTGATCTGAATTCATTGGGATTGTCCTGGTGACCATGGTGACTATGCTAATCTTCAGGTGTAGCCTCCATGATATTCAACCTCAATTCCAATTCCTTGTTATGAGGTGTTTCACGTTTCACAAGCCTTCTTCCACTATCTCGTATCCAATTTGGCATACACAACTAGTATCAACTGTAACTAAAACAAAAACAAAAGAAAACAAGACTACTAAAAAGACTTAGATTAACTAAAACCAAATTAAAAGATATGTTAGAGTATGAAACAGTAAAATAAACAATTGAAAGAGTTAGTCAAATGAAAGAAAAATCACCAAACTTGTGACGAAAACCACAAGTACTATGGAATAATATCACTGTGAAGTTAGCTCCTTCCCCGGCAGCGGCGCCATTTGATCGCGTGCCTAGATGGTGTACCTTGAGTTTGGTCCTCAGACAGGAGTAATCAACAAAATTTATAACCTATATCACCATGTACTAGGATAGCCTTAGCTAATATGGCATAGTGGCTCTAGGATCGTTCACTGGGAAGGGTTTTCAACTTACAACTGATACCAATTCAAAGTTGAATTGGTGCTTTTTCATTTCAAGGTTAGCTTCAAAAGAAAACATAAACTTTAGTTGAAAAAGGATTTGTTTTAAGCTAACTAAAAAGAAAGTAATGGGAATTACTTATAAAGAAAAGCATTCCTTGGAGTTTTAGGTTCATTGGGGTCAGGCTCCTCATGCAAAAACAGAGCTCCAGTCACTTGAATCTTTTCCTCGCATTAGAGACTTAACATATGATTCCCTTTAATGAGTTCAAACACTAAATCCCTCTCACCGATGCAACTTGCAATGGCTCGTGCCTCTCACCTAGCATTTACCATTTAAGGTGATCATTAACCTTGGACTTCTCTTCTCAAGCTTGCAAGAGATACCTAATGGATGTCTCTTTAGAGTCCAAAAGCTTACTAAGTGTTGGTAATTCTAGAAAATCCTACCTTCAAGTCACCTCCCAAAGGCTCGCAAGAGGTAAACTAGTGCATCTCAATGGACGGAGATCACTTGCCTTACCAAGTATTGGCCTAGGTGAATTAAAGGCGTTTTAAGTTAACTAAAAACATAGAAACCATTAACGGGTCACACTTGCTCTTCATTAACAGCCGAAACAACAAAACTACCAATTCTTGCATTCGGGACCTTACCCGGTTACTTTAGCTCCAAGGAACAAAAAGAATCAAAACGAGAAGGTAAGGTAGAGCCAAGCTCTGTATTTTACTTCCTTAAAAAATATACAAAAAGTTGTCTCTGAGAACAAGCTCTTGAGATATATCCTCTGTAATGAAAATTAAAAACAATATATATGAGGTTATTCACCCTTTTTTTCTTGCTTAATAACCAAGGAATCTTATAATTGGTGGATTACAAGGAGAAAATGGGGATTTAGACATCAAATATCTGAAGCAAAAAATCTAAAAATGACGGTCGCAAATATCTGGAAGCACTGAGGAGGATTTCACAAGTGTGCAAGATGGCTGCGAAATTTCGCAAGCTGAAGGTCACCATTTCACAACCAAAGGCTGATTTCGCAGCCTGCGAAATTGGCCTTTAGCTTGGTGTAATTGGCTTCCAATGGCTATAACTTCTTCATTTCAGCTCTGAATGATACACCGTTTGAAGTGTTGGATTACTGACTTCACAAGCTTCAAAATGAAATATGGTATGCATAAATTGAGCTCTAGGAAGTACTCCAAAAGTGTCCAACAGTTGCTGTCCTCTTGAATTCTTCATGTTAGATTTCTCTCTTTGCTTTCCCTCCTTGCATTCATGATTTTCTTATGGCAAAGGACTATAATGCTTCAAAGCTTTGGTTCTTCATGTTAATTATCTTCCAATTGCTTTGCCATGGATTCCATAGAACTCTCCTCAATCTTGGATGGCTTTGGTGATCAAATTACTATTAAAAGCACCAAAACTTACACAATTTGATTAGAAACGATTGCAAAGGTCCTTAATATGCTAATTGAGTTAAAAGGTAATAACTACTACTTAAAAGTGTTTAAAACAGTTAATTACAAGCTATCAAATAGCACTTTTTGAGTAATAATCATTCCACCAAAGAGAGTCAGGACCTCAGGCCTTAGAGAGATGTCTAGGCATGTACAGCTTGAACCTCAGGCCCCAACAGATTCTCAGCATCCTTCCTACATTGCTTCAGAAGCCATCATCAAGAGGCCTATGGTTACCCAGCCACCCATTGAGGGCAATAAAGATTGTAGCACCAGGCCATTTCATTCCAAGCTTTATTTCGACATTGAGGACATGCGATAGCAGCCGGAGGTTCGGGATTCATTTAGACTCCTCCAGAGGTACCATCTCGAGCGCCTTATGACTCCCTAGGAGTTTTTCTACCCTAGAGTGGCGATGGACTTCTATCAGTCCATGATTACTTACGGCGCCCAGAGTCCTACCGCCATTCATTTCAGCATTGACGGGCACCAGCGTATCCTAGAGGCTAGGCACATTGTTGAGTCTCTCCATATTCCATATTAGCCAGAGGATCCAGCACATTTTCGAGAGTGGTCCCCTATCTCTCAACGAGACATGGTCCGCATCCTATCTAGGGGGACTTTTTGAGATTCATTCCTTTTACGTAAGGAGCTTCCATCTGGGATGCTCCTAGTAAATGTATTGCTGCGGTCCAACATTTTCCCTCTTCAACACCTAGTGTAGAGGTGAGGAGCCATCCTGGACGCGTTATTCAGGATATCTGAGGGCTTATATTTTGGGCCACATCACCTGATTATGGCCACTACCCTCCACTTTGAGGAGAAAGTTCACAGGAGAAAGCTAAAGAGAGCCGACACTATTCCATTGCTATTTTCGAGGCTGCTCTATCATATATTGGAGAACATGGGCTATCCTACTGAGCCCCATCTTGAGCGCTGCCACCATTGTCGAGAGCATTTCACTCTCGACAAATGGACACAATTGGCAAGCTATTCGGCACCTGTACCAACACCACCCAAGCCAGCATCTCTAGAATCAGCACAGACGAAGTAAGCACAACAAGATGAGCTTCCCGTAGAGCTTGTACCACCTGCCCCTACTACACCATCTATGCTTGAGGCCACCTCTACTGATCCTCCAGCTACACTTCGTATTCCACCAGTTGCACCTCCTACATTGGAGGTCTCTATCACCATATCTGCCATGGTACATTTCTTCCAAACATTGACCACTACGCCCAATGCTCTATTCCAGCAGATGACAGACATACGTGCTTAGCAGGACCAACATACTGCTATCCTTCATCAGATTCAGCAGCATCTGGGACTCCTACCACCACCTCATACTGATATACAAGGACCATCAGAGCCCATAGCTCCAGGTGAGGAGGTTATTCCAGCTGAGGAGACCACTAGAGTCGATGTCTTTATCTAGGCCACTCACGAGGCATCCATAGAGCCATCATCTCCATTAGAGAGCCCCGCTCCTTGATCATTTCTTTATTTTGTATTTACTTAGTATATTAGTAGACATTATTACTTGTTTTGATATTTTATATTATGGGATTGGATGTATTACATGATCATATCTCATTGCACTTTCTCAGAGTAATATACACATAATTTTTGTTTATACTTGGCATTTTTTCTATCTCCTTTACTCATTAATCTTTTGTTTTTTTTTTTAATCATGCGGTTTGTCCTAAACGACTCAGACTCAATGTCACTCAGGAGGTACCACTTCTTCCCTTTGTTTACAATCATTCTTGCCATATTGAGGGCAATGTTGATCTTGGTTGGAGGGAGAAGAGTTAAGGAAAGAAGTTTTGTTAATAATGCTAGGTTATTTTGTTAATTTAGTGCTTTTTATTTAATTTTAATTTTTTTTAAATTTAAAAGTTTTTACTCTACTCTCCATGATTATTAAGGAAAAATTCTCAAGATGCAATAGAGAAATTGAATTCTTACCTTTTTACTTGAATATTAGAGTTCGTATTATGCTTATCAAAGTTGATGAATTATTGAAACACCTATTGATTTCAACCTTATTTCTTCCACTTTAATCTTACCACACACTGTGCACCTTAGGTTCCAATTATAAGATGAAAAACTATTTCACCCCCTAAACTCAGGAAAATTTAGACTTGGTATATTTGACCTCGTTTTAATAGTGTTGGGAAACCTTGATAAAGGCCAATGAGCCTTTGAGAAAAAAATGAAAAAGAACAAAGTGTTGCACTTACTTTGAAATCCGAGAAAGGTCAAAGGGGTATATGGTGAAAGTCTTTAAAACCCGATGCCCTATGCCTTTATTGCTTGGGAGTCACCGACCTCAATGCTCATTACAAGGGTGAATAGGTGGAGTTTAACATATTGTAGGTGCTTGGGTATTAAATTTCAATCTCAAAAGTCCGGGGTAAAATTCGAGAAGTTAGTGGTCGAAAGATCCTTAAAGCATGATGCCCTAAACCTTGATTGGTTGGGAACCATCGATGGATCCCGGTTACATGGACACTTTAGAAAAAAATACCTTTAGCATTGCACACCTACAATGAAAAAAAAATTGTGAAATAAAAGAGGTGCGTTCTTAACATATTGGAGGTTGGTCAATTTGCTTTAGTTTGAGTAAGAATTAGGTTAGAGGGACAAATTAGTTTAGAGTACTATATTCGGAAACTAATAAGCTTAACACAGGTTTTTGTGGAAGAGTAATGATTGAGCCTAGGAGAATGGAAATCCTCTCAATACTTAAATTTGCATAATGCCTACTCTTTATGAATTATGATAAGGTAAGATATTTGATACCCTCTTGTTGAAGGTTGGGTTTTGCTTCTTTAATGTTCCTTGTGAGAATATGCTTTACAATCATGCCATTTATGATTTTTTGGAGTGATCAGCATGAATTTGTGAATTATTTTACAGTCTTATTTATTGTTTTTCTCTCTTTCATTGCTAAGGGACTAGCAATATGTCGGTAGGGGGGAGTGATTACTACTCAAAAAGTGCTCTTTTATAGCTTCTTATAAACTCTTTTAAACACTTTTGAGTAGTATTTATTACCTTTTAACTCAATTGGCACATTAAGGACCCTTGCAAGTGTTACTAATTAGTTTTTGGCAATTTTTGATGTTTTTGATAGCTTTTTTATCATTAAAACAAGCCAAGAATGAGTGACAACTTGGCCTAGTCTATAGCAAAGCAAGATTGAAGCCAAATTACACGAAGAATCCAAGTTTGGGAGAGTTTCAAAGCCTTTTCCAAATCAATCAAGTATGCAAGGAAGAGAAACAGAGAAGGAATCTAACATTCAAGAATTTCTCAACCCTTTGCGAATTGCCCAAGAAGGAATTTTGCAAGCCTTGCGAAACTGAGGATGAATTTTGCAACCCCTTGAGAAATTTTCGCAAGCCAGAAGGAATTTCTCAAGCCTTGCAAAAATGATGAATTTCGCAAGCCTTAAAATGATAAATTTTGCAGGCCTTGCGAAAATGATGAATTTCGCAACCCCTTGCGAAATTTTCTTGTAATCTTTAGATATTTTTGCACCGACTCCGCTAGATTTTGATATCAAGATATTTTGTGTAATTACCTATTCTCTCCTTGTAATCAACTAAAGATCTTTTAAGATATTTAGGATATCTAATTGAGGGGTTGAAAATATCTCTCTATATATGTCTTAAGATATCTCTTTTTGTAAGATCTATCTCAGAATCTCGGAAGAAATTCTTAGGGATCACTTGTACATTTTTAGTAAGAAATATACAGAGCCTTGCTCTGCCTTACCTACTCATTTTGATTTTATTTTCTTTCTAGCCAAACAACCTCTGAGGATGTTTTCTCAGAGGATGAGTGGTTAGGCTTTTTGTCTTGGACTGAAGGAAGCTAGGTAAGGGATCCGAATATAAAAGTGGGAGTTTTCCTTGTTTCGGTTTTTAATGAAGAGAAAGTTGTGACCTGTTAATGGTTTTTATATTTTTAGTTAACTTAAAATCCCTTATAATCATCTGGGCCAACACTTGGTAATCTTTTTGGACTCAGTCCATAGAAATCCATTAGTTATCTTTTGCGAGCCTCTAGGAGGTGGTTTAAAGGTGGGGTTACCTAGAATAGCCAACACTTGGTAAGCTTTTGGACTCCTTGGAGACATCCATTAGTTATCTCCTGCGAGCTTTTGAAGGGTAATCCAAGGTTAAGGATCACCTTGAATGGCCAATACCAGGTAAAAGGTATGAACCAATGCAATATGCATCAGTAAGAGGGATTTATTGTTTAAAACCATTAATGGGAAACAATTGTACCACACCAGTTCGAGAAATAACTATAGGTTAAATCCCCAATTCGAGGATAAGATCTAGAATCTCCCCTTTTGTATAAGGAACCTAAACCTAGTGACCTGAACTCTAAGAAACCTTTTCTTTGTAATTAAACTCAGTTACTATTTTGGTTAGCTTTAAACCAACCCTTTTTAACCAACTTTATGTTTTCTTTTAAAGCTAACTCATAAAAGAAAAACCACCATTTCAGTACTGTAACTAATATCATGTTTGAAATGAAAACCCATCCCTATGGATGATCCTAGAACCACTATGCTATGCTACCCTAGTATATGGTGAATTAGGCTTATAAATTTTGTTGATAACTCCTGTCTGAGGAGTGAATCAAAGGTACACCAATTGGGGATGAATTAGTCATACAACAAGACTCTTTGTCCCTTCTGGAATTCTTTGCGGGAGACTAACTGATCATGCCACCTCTTCAATCCTTGTTTTGAAATGTTTGAATTATTGTAGGCGTCATTTCTTAGTTCCTCCATCTCATTAAGGTTTAAGAACCTCTTCATGATGGCTCGGCTCAAATCCATGTTGAGCTTTTTGATTGCCCACCAAGGTTTGTATTCCACTTCCACTGGAAGAAGGCAGGCTTTGCCGTAGATTAGGCGATGAGGAGACATTCCAAGAATGGTCTTGTAAGCTGTTCTGTACGCCCATAGTGAACCATGAAGCCTAATAGACCAATCTTTTCTACTTGTATTCACCACCTTCATCAGTATGTTTTTTATCTCCCGATTTGCTAACTCAACTTGCCCAGAAGTTTGAGGGTGGTAAAGTGTAGCTACCTTATGCTTCGCCTCGTACTTGGCTAAGAGAGTTTCAAACAACTTGTTACAAAAATGAGTACCCCCATCACTGATTATGGCCTTGGGTACTCCAAATCTAGAGAAGATGTTCTCTTTGATAAATTTGAGAACAACTCTGTGGTCATTGGTTTAGCATGGGATCGCTTCAACCCATTTAGAAACAAAATCTACTCCCACCAAGATGTAGGAGTAGCCAAAGGACATAGGAAAAGGTCCCATTAAGTCAATGCCCTAGACATAAAAAAGATCAAGAATTAAGATGGAGTTCAAAGGCATCATGTTCTTGTGTGTTAACTTCCCAAGCCTCTGGCATTTATCACAGCTTCTGCACATGGTGTGGGTATCTTTGAAAAGTGATGGCCAGCAGAAACCTGATTGCAATACCTTCATAACTGTCTTCTGAGAAGCAAAGTGGCCTCCACATGTGCTTTCGTGGCAATGATTGAGGATCCCCTGTTGCTCTTGTTCAGGGACGCACTTCCGTATTATTTGATCCGCATAATATTTGAATATAAATGGCTCTTCCCAATAGTAGGCATGAATTTTTGCAAAGAAATGCTTCTTATCTTGTGTTTTCCACTCACTTAGAACTTCTCTGGTAACTAGATAGTTAGCAATATGAGCATACCAAGGAGCGACTTCTATCATCATGAGTGACTCCTCTGGAAAATCATCATTAATGGGCAAACTATGGGAATTATGTGCGATGGCTAGCCTTGACATTGGTACCACATTCTCCACTCCTTTCTTATCTTTGATTTGAAGATTGAACTCTTAAAGCAAGAGAATCCATCTAATCAGCCATGCTTTTGCATCCTGCTTAGTCAGCAGATATTTCAAGGCTGAGTGATCAGTGAAAACCACAATGAAAGACCCCACCAACTAAGCACAAAATTTGTCTAAGGCAAAAACTACAACCAACAATTCTTTCTTTGTGGTTGTGTAGTTTCTTTGCGCTTCATTCAATGTTTTGCTCGCGTAGTAGATCACATAGGGCTTTCCATCTTCTCTTTGCCCAAGAACAACTCCTATAGCAAAGTCACTGGCATCACACATCACTTTAAAGGGCAATTGCCAGTTGGGAGTTCTCACTATTGGAGCAGTCGTCAGAAATAGCTTTAGTTCTTCAAAACTCCATTGACATCGATCATTCCATACGAATTTAGCATCCTTTACCAATAGTTTGTAAACAGGTCTTGCAAGTTTAGAGAAATCTTTTATAAATCTCTTATAGAACCTAGCATGGCTAAGGAATTGCCTTATTTGATTTTTGTTGGCGATGGCAACTTGATAATAAGTTCAACCTTTGCTTTGTCCACTTCAATGCCTTGCTTTGAGATAATATGCCTAAGGACAATCCCTTGGTGTACCATAAAATGACATTTCTCCCAATTAAGCACTAAGTCTTTCTCAATGCATCGGTTCAAAACAACTTCCAAGTTGACTAAGCATTCGTCAAACGTACTTCCATATATGGTGATATTGTCCATAAAGACTTCCATAATACGCTCCACCATATCACTAAAAATGTTTAACATACATTTTTGGAATGTAGCGGGTGCATTGCATAATCCGAAAGGCATTCTTCTGTATGTGTAGGTTCCAAATGGACATGTGAAAGTGGTCTTCTTCTAGTCTTCAACATCAATTTCTATATGAAAATACCTAGAGTAGCCATCCAAGAAATAGTAGAATGGATGGCCAGAGACCTTCTTAAGTACTTGATCAATAAATGGCAACGGGAAGTGGTCCTTCCTTATTACAACATTCAACTTTCTATAATTAATACACACCCTCCAACCTGAAGTGAGGCGTGTAGAGACTTCTTCTCCCTTATCATTTCACACTACCATGATCCCCGATTTCTTCGGCACCACTTGCATAGGACTCACCCAGGGCTATTTGATATGGGATAGATAATATCGGCCTGAAGTAGCTTAAGCACTTCAGCTCGCACCACCTCTTGCATGTGAGGGTTCAACCTTCTCTGAGGTTGGTGAACTGCCATAGCTTTTTATTCCATGTATATATGATGAGTACAAACTAAAGGGCTGATCCCTTTCAGATCAGAAATTTGCCACCCTATAGCCTTCTTACATCTCCTGAGGACTTCAAGTAGACAATCCTCCTGAGTAGTGGTAAGAGATGAAGAAATAACAACAGGGCTCTGCATGTTTTCTTCCAAGTATGCATACTTCAACTCTGTGGGTAATGGCTTCGTAATAAGCTTTGGGGGCTCCTCCTTAAGGGCTTCTTATGTCTCTTTCCCATTGAATAAAGGTAGAATTTCTTCCCTCCTCTTCCAAGGGGGTAAAGTAGCAAGCAAATCTGAAGGTTCAGGTAACCCTTCATCAAGATTCCCAAGACTCTTGTTCAAATCTTCAGCATTTTCTTATCACAATGCTCCTCCACTAAGTTGTCAATCATGCACACCTCTTCTGGTCCTTCTTCTTCTTCTTCCGGATGAAATTGTTTCTTGTACAAATAGAAGATGTTGAGCTCTATCGTCATGTTACCAAACGTAAGTTGCATGACTCCATTCCTACAATTGATGATGGCATTTGATGTAGCTAGGAATGGTCTTCCAAGTATGATAGGAACACAGTTAGTTCCTTTGGCAACTGGGTCCTTATCAAGAATAACAAAATCCACTGGGTAGTAGAATTTGTCAACTTGAACTAGGACATCTTCAACCATGCCTGTTGGAATCTTCATAGATTTATCTGTTAGAGATAGAGTGATTGATGTTGGCTTCAACTCTCCAAGTCCCAATTGCTGGTAGACAGAGTAGGGTAGCAAATTCACACTTACCCCCAAGTCCAAAAAGCTTTTTGCACACACGTCCCTCCAATCATCACTGAGATGGTAGGATAGCCCGGATCTTTGTATTTCACTGGAGAGTTGTACTGTATAATGGCACTTACTTGCTCAGTCAAGAAGGCTTTCTTATTCCCATTCAACCCTCTTTTTATAGTGCATAAGTCTTTCAGGAATTTTGTATAAGTCGGAACTTGTTTAATCATGTCTAGCAAAGGGATGTTAACTTTCACTTGCCTTAACACTCCAAGAATTTCTGATGCATTATTCATTCCCTTTTTGCCCTGCAAAGCTTGGAGAAAAGGTGGATGTGTGTATTTCTTCATCATATCTTATTCCTCTCCGGTTTTTCATTTGCAGTAGATTCAATGTCCTCCTTCTTTCCACTGTTCCCTTTTCTCTTTCCTTTGATTTCCTCTCTCTTCTGTTTCTTTGCTTCACTCTTTAGTTCATGCTCTGGCTTGGTTGTAAGCAGATCAACCTTTTTACCACTCCTTAGAGTGATCACTGCTTTGACTTCCCTCACCTGTGAAGATTCTCCCTTCTGAGCTTCCATTTCATGGATACCCTTAGGATTCTGATGAGGTTGAGAAGGAAACTTCCTTTCTCTTGCACTGTGTTGAGGTTGGTGAGCCTTGAGATTGAGTACTGGAGATTATCTATCTTTTGAGATAGATCATTTTGCATTCCATCCATCCTTTTGTTTACACTGTCAATTCCTTGACTAAGTTGAGCATTGATGGATTTATGGTCTCCAACAAAGTCTCCCATGACCTTGCTAAGATTCACAATGGCTTGTTCAAGATTTGAGGCTTGCGAAGGTGCTTGGCCACGTTGCGTGTACTGAGGTGCCCTTGGCTTCCAAGAGAAATTCGGATGGTTCCTCCATTTTGAATTGTAGGTGTTACCATATGAAGAGTTGTTATTTGGCTTAATTTCTCTACAGCTTAAATCGTAGGACACTCCTCCACCAAGTGTTCAAAAGATTGAGAAATGGAACACGACATAGCTTGCACTGGTGTTTCATAAATGGCTTTCACTTCTCGTATCTTCTTCATTTCTATCTCCTCCAATCTTCTTGCCATAGCTAAAACTTTTGCTTTCATATTGATGTCTTCATTCATAGTATACATCACAGCCTTAGCATAAGGAGCATTAGGTTGAGATTTCATTCTTCCCACTTCTTTGGCATTCGGCTCATCCCATCCCCTTGAGACTTCAGCCACATAACTCAAGAAATCCATGGCTTCCTCCGAATTCTTACTCATGAAGTCTCCTCCACACATAGTTTCTAAGAGTTGCTTCGTTGAGGAAGACATACAATCGTAAAAACAGCTCACAATAGCCATGTATAAAAGCCATCGTGAGGACAAGCATTGATAGCTTCCATGTATCATTCCCAACACTCATAGAATTTCTCATTTTCTTTAGTTGAGAAGTTTGAAATTTGCCTTTTTAAGCCATTGGTCCTATGAGTCGGGAAAATTTTCTTAAGAAATTCAGCTTGCAAATCAGTCAAAGTTCGGATACTCCTTGGCCTTAAAGAATTAAGCCATACATTGGCCTTATCCTTTAAAGTGAAAGAAAATAGCTCGAGCCTCACCAAGTCGATTGAAGCTCCTCCTTCTTAAAAAGTATTACAAACCTCCTCAAATTCCTTCATATGCATGTAGGGATTCTCACTTTCCACCTGTGGAAAGTAGGTAGAAGTGGCACAATATGTGGTCGGATCATTAGCTGCTTTGTAGGTGGTACTATACATGATGGCGCACTCATAAGAGGTGGATGCATGCGGTCCCTCATGGATTAGTATGCGTTGAAATTCTCCTCCCGACCATGTTGACTATGTTGATCTTCAGATGTAGCTTCTATGACTTTCATGCACAATTCCAACTCTATTTCATGAGGAGACTCGATTTTTACAAGTCTTCTCTCACTGTCTCGTATCCAATAGGGCATGCACAACTAGCAATAACTGAAACAAAAACAAAGAAAAAAAAAACAAAACAAAAGAAAAACATTTCTAGAAAAAAAAAAATAGAAACAAATAAAAAGAGTTAGTAAAAGAAAAGAAAAATCACCAAACTTGTGATGAAGATCGCAAGTGTTCTGAAAAGATCATATCACTGTAAGGTGGCACCATCCCCGATAGCGACGCCATTTGATTCGTCCCCAATTGGTGTTCTATTTAATTCAGTCATTAGACAGGAGTTATCAACAAAATTTATAAACCTAATTCACCATATACTAGGGTAGCATAGCTAGCATAATATAGTGGTTTTAAGATCGTCCACAAGAATGGGTTTTCATATCACACGTGATATTAGTTACAATATTGAAATGGTGTTTTTTCTTTTATGAGTTGACTCGTGGTTCCCAATTGGTGTCTCAGCTGATTCATGTCTAGCTGGTGCTCCTTGATTGAAGGAGTAATGAACAAAATTTATAACCTATATCACCATGCATTAGGATAGCTTTAGCTAGTATATCATAGTGGCTCTAGGATCGTTCACTGGGAAGGGTTTTCAACTCACAATTGATACCAATTCAAAGTTAAATTGGTGCTTTTTCATTTCAAGGTTAGCTTAAGAAAGAAAACACAAACTTTGGTTGAAAGCGGTTTTGTTTCAAGCTAACTAAAATGAAAGTAATGGAAATTACTTATGAAGGAAAACATTCCTTGGAGGTTTAAGTTCACAGGGGAGGTTCCTCATGCAAAAACAGAGCTCCGGTCATTTGGTTCATTTCCTCGCATTAGAGAATTAACATATAGTCAATTCTCTAACCGTTGTTGTACAGGTGCATCTCTTAAATGAATTTCAGCTCTAATTCCCTCTCACTGATGCAACTTGTAATGGCTTATGCCTCTCACCTAGCATTTTCCATTCAAGGTGATCTTTAACTTTGGACTTCCCTTCTCAAGCTCGCAAAAGATAACTAATGGATGTCTCCTTGGAGTCCAAAGGCTTACCAAGTGTTGGCTCAAGTGAATTGAAGGTGTTTTAAGTTAACTAAAAACATAGAAATCATTAAAGGATCACACTTTCTCTTCATTAATGGCTGAAACCACAAAGTTACGAATTCTTGCATTTGGAACCTTTCCTGGTAACCTTAGCTCCAAGGAACTAAAAGCCTAGCCACTCATTCTCTGAGGAAACTTCCTCAGAGCTTGTTTGGCTAGTAAGAAAAATGAGATAAATATAAATAATCAAAACAAGTGGGTAAAGTAGAGCAAAAACTCTCAATTTTACTTCTTTCAAAAAACTATACAAAGTGTTTGTGTACAAGCCTTTTTTCCCGTCCGTCCATCCCCTCTCTGAGGAAACTTCCAACCATTAAATATGGGTTTATTTACCCTTTGTTCTTGCTTAAAGACTAAGGAATCCTATGATAGGTGGGTTACAAGGAGAGTTTGGGGATTTAGACATCAAATATCTAAAGAAAAATATCTCAAAATGTCGGTCGAAAATGCCGGGAAGCTTCAGGAGAAATTCCGTTGCACTGTGCAAAATAGCTACGAAATTTTCGCAGCAAAAGGACAACATTTTCGCAGCCAAAGGCTGATTTCGCAGCCGTGCAAATTCTGCCTTCAGCTTGGAGTGATCTGCTTGCAATGGTTGTAACTCCTTCATTTCAACTCCGAATCACACAACATTTGAAGCATTGGATTGTTGACTTCCTGAGCTTTGAAACAACATATAGCATGCATAAATTGAACTCCGGGGAGTGCTCCAAAAGTGGCTGACATGACTGTCATCAAGAATGCTTCATGTTAGATTTCTCTTTGCTTCCCCTCCTTGTATTCCGGATTTGCTTATGGAAAAGGACTTTAAAGCTTCAAAGCTTTGGTTCTTCATGTTTCTGAGCTTTCCATTGCTTTGCCAAGGATTCCAAATAACTCTCCTCAATCTCGGATTGCTTTGGTGATCAAATTACTAACAAAAGCACCAAAACTTACACACTTTGATTAGAAATGCTTGCAAAGGTCCTTAATATGTTAATTGGGTTAAAAGGCAATAACTACTACTCAAAAGTGTTTACAAGAGCTAATTACAAGCTATAAAATAGCACTTTTTGAGTAGTAATCATGAGTTAGCTTTAAAAGAAAACATAATCTTTGGTTGAAAAAGTTGGTTTTAAGTTAACCAAAAATAGTAACTAAGATTAATTACAAAGAAAAGGTTTCTTGGAGTTTTAGGTCACTAGGTTCAGGTTCCTTAGACAAAAGGGGAGATTTCAGATCTTTTCCTCGCATTGGGGATAATAACATAAAGAATGGTTATCTCCTGAACCGGTGTATTTAGCAATCAAGTTTTGATCCCACTGGTCCATGAAAGACTGCAGTTGTTTCCCATTAATGGTTTCAAACACTAAAGACCTTTCACTATGAATCATCTTTCAATGCCTTATAAGAGATAACTACTCACCTCTCACTATGAAAAGCTTACCAAGTATTAGCCATTCAAGGTGATCTTAACCTTGGATTACCCTTCAAAGGCTCGCAAGAGATAACTAATGGATCTCCAGGGAGTCCGAAAAGCTTACCAAGTGTTGGCCATTCTACGCAATCCTACCTTTAAACCACCTCCCATAGGCTCACAAGAGATAACTAATGGATCTACAGGGAGTCCAAAAAGCTTACCAAGCATTGGCCCAGGTGATTTTAAGTTAAACTAAAAAAATAAAAACCATTAATGGGTCACAACTTTCCTCATTTAAAACAAGGAAAACTCACACTTTTGTATCTGGATCCCTTACTTAGCTTCCTTCAGTCCAAGAAATGAAAAACCTAGCCACTCATCCTTTGAGAAAACATCCTCAGAGGTTGTTTGGCTAGAAAGAAAAACAAAATGAATAGGTAAGGTAGAGCAAAGCTCTGTGTATTTCTTACTAAAAGAATTTACAAGTGCTCTCAGGAATTTCTTCCGAGATTCTAAGATAATTTACAAGTGAGATATTTTAAGACATATATAGAGAGATATTTTTAACCCCTCATCTAGATATCCTAAATATCTAAAAATATCTTTAACTAATTACAAGGAGAAAATTGGTAATTACACAAAATATCTCAAGATAAAAATCTAACGGAGTCGGTTGAAAATTGCACAGGAGGATTTTCACAAGGTTTGCAAAATTTCGTACAGGGCGTGAAATTCATTTTCTTCAGCTTTGGTTTCACAAGCCTTGTGATTGCGTGCCTAGCTAGTGTACCTTGAGTTTGGTCCTCAAACAGGAGTAATCAACAAAATTTATAACCTATATCACCATGCACTAGGATAGCCTTAGCTAATATAGCATAGTGGCTCTAGGATCGTTCACTAGGAAGGGTTTTCAACTTATAACTAATACCAATTCAAAGTTGAATTGGTGCTTTTTCATTTCAAGGTTAGCTTAAGAAGAAAACATAAACTTTGGTTGAAAAAGGATTTGTTTTAAGCTAACTAAAAAGAAAGTAATGGGAATTACTTATGAAGAAAAGCGTTCCTTGGAGTTTTAGGTTCACTAGGGTCAGGCTCCTCATGCAAAAACAAAGCTCCGGTCACTTGAATCTTTTCCTCGCATTAGAGAATTAACATATAGTTAATTCTCTAACCGGTGTTGTACAGATGTTTCCTTTTAATGGATTTCAGCACTAAATCCCTCTCACTGATGCAACTTGCAATGGCTCGTGCCTCTCACCTATCATTCGCCATTCAAGGTGATCATTAGCCTTGGACTTCCCTTCTGAAGCTCGCAAGAGATAACTAATGGATGTCTTCTTAGAGTCCAAAAGCTTACCAAGTGTTGGCAATTCTAGAAATCCTACCTTCAAGTCACCTCCCAAAGGCTTGCAAGAGATAAACTAGTGCATCTCCATGGACGGAGATCACTTGCCTTACCAAGTGTTGGCCCAGGTGAATTGAAGGCGTTTTAAGTTAACTAAAAACATAGAAATCATTAACAGGTCACACTTTCTCTTCATTAACATCTGAAACAACAAAACTACCAATTCTTGCATTCGGGGCCTTACCCGGCTACCTTAGCTCCAAGGAACTAAAAGCCTAGCCACTCATTCTCTAAGAAAACATCCTCAGAGCTTGTTTGGCTAGTAAGAAAAAATAAATACAATACAATCAAATTGAGTAGGTAAGGTAGAGCAAAGATCTGTATTTTACTTCATTCCAAAACTATACAAAAAGTTGTCTCTGAGAACAAGCTCCCGAGATATCACTGTAATGGAAATTACAAACCATATATACGAGGCTATTTACCCTTTGTTCTTACTTAATTACTAAGGAATCCTATAATTGGTGGATTACAAAGAGAAAATGGGGATTTAGACATCAAATATCTAAAGCGAAAAATCTAAAAATGTCGGTCGCAAATATCTGGAAGCACTCGGAGAATTTTGCAGGCGTGCAAGATGGTTGCGAAATTTCGCAACTTGAAGGACACCATTTCGCAACCAAAGGCTGATTTCGCAGCCTGCGAAATTGGCCTTCAGCTTGGTGTGATCGGCTTCCAATGGCTCTAACTCCTTCATTTCAACTCCGAATCATGTACTATTTGAAGCATTGGATTGCTGACTTCCCGAGCTTCGAAATGACATATAGTATGCATCAATTGAGCTCCAGGAATTGCCCCAAAAGTGTCTAACAGTTTCTATCCTCTTGAATGCTTCATGTTAGATTTCTCTCTTTGCTTTCCCTCCTTGCATTCGTGATTTGCTTATGGCAAAGGACTATAAAGCTTCAAAGCTTTGGTTCTTCATGTTAATGAACTTCCAATTGCTTTGCAATGGATTCCATAGAACTCTCCTCAATCTTGGATTGCTTTGGTGATCAAATTACTATAAAAAACACCAAAACTTACACAATTTGATTAGAAATGATTGCAAAGGTACTTAATATGCTAATTGAGTTAAAAGGTAATAAATAGTACTCAAAAGATTTTAAAAGAGTTAATTACAAGGTACAAAATAGCACTTTTTGAGTAGTAATCATCTTGTGAAATTCATCTTTCATAGGCTTGCTCTCTATCCTGCAGCTTGTACTCCTTTTGGCATTTTGCATGCTTTGCGAAAATTTCGCATAGCCATGTGAAATTGCTGGATGTTAGATTTATTCTTTGATTCTCTTCCTTGCATACTTGATTGATTTGGAAAAGGCTATAAAGCTCTCCAAAACTTGGATTCTTCATGTGTTTGAGCTTCAACTTACTTTGCTATGGACTATGAAAAATTCTCCCTCATTCTTGGTTCGTTTTAATGATAAAAAAGCTATCAAAAATACCAAAACTTGACAAAAACTTATTAGAAACACTTGCAAGGGTCTTTAATGTGCCAATTGAGTTAAAAGGTAATAAATACTACTCAAAAGTGTTTAAAGAGTTTCATAATAAGCTATAAAAGAACACTTTTTGAGTAGTAATCAGTAATCCCCAACTGTGAGCTATTCATAGCATCTAGAGCCTTGAGGTCACAACCCAGAGTCGTTCAAGTCAACCATAGTCCCGATCTATTTATAGCATTAACAACACTAAGTTGATGACCCTTAGTCATTCATGTCATCCACAAACTTGAATTGTTCATAGCATTTAGAGCCATGGGCTCATAACCAAGAATTGTTCATATCATCCACACTCCTAAGCTATTCATAAAATCTAGAGCCTTGTGCTTGGGATTTTGAGTCACTTATATCATGCAAAACATGAAGCAATTCATAGCATCGAGAGCCTTGACCTCATAACACAGAATAGCTCATATCATCCATAGCTCTGAGTTATTCACAGAATTTAGAGCCTTGAGCTCACTACACATTGTCATTTATGTCAACCACAATTCTAAGTTGTTTACTACATCGAGAGCCCTGATCTCATGACCTACATTCATTCATGTTATCCATATCCTTGAGTTATTCATAGCATCTAAAGGCTTCAGCACATCACATAGAATTGTTCATGTCGTCAACAACCTTAAGCTATTCACAGCATCTAGAGGCTTGAGCTCACGAGATCTTGAGTCATTCTTATCATCTAAAACCTAAGTTGTTCATAACATCTAGAGCGCTAAGGTCACGACCTCAAGTAGCTCATGTCATCCACAACCTTGAGTTGTTAATAGCATCTAGAGCTCTTAGGTCACAACCAGTAGTCATTCAAGTCCACTAAAGCCCTCAATTGTTCATATAATCTAGAGCCTTGAGCTCACAACCTAGAGTAGTTCATGTCATCCATAGCCCTGAGTTATTCATAGCATCTAGAGCCTTGAGCTCTGGACTTAGACTCGTTCATGTCAATCACAACCCTTAGATGTTTATAGTATCTAACATCATAAGTTTATAACCTTAAGTTGTTCATGTCATCCACAGACATAAGTTGTTCATAGAATTTAGAGTCTTGGGCTCACAACCAAGAATCATTCATGTCATCCATAGTGTTGAGTTGTTAATAACATTTAAATTCCTAAGCTCATGACCTAGAGTCATTCATTTCAACCACAACCTTGAGTTGTTCGTTACATCTAAATCCCTGGACTCAAGACCTGTAGTCATTCATGTTATCCATAGTCATCGACTATTCATAGCATCTATAAGCTTGAGCTCATGAGACAAAATCATTCATATTATCAACAACCATGTGTTATTCATATAATCCACTACCCTGAGTTGTTCCTAGTATCCAGATTATTGAGCTTATGACCCAAAGTAGCTCATGTCATCCACAGCCCTGAGCTATTCATAGCATCTAAAGCCCTAAGCTAATGACTCAAAGTCATTCATGTCAACCACAACCCTAAGATTTTCATAGCATCTAACACCTTAAGCTCATGACCCGGAGTCATTCATGTCATCCACATACTTAAGTTGTTCATAGCATTTGGAGCCTTAGGCTCAGGATTAAGTATCATTCATGTCATCCATGGCCTTGAGTTGTCTGGAGCCCTTAGCTTACAACCCAAAGTCGTTCATGTTAACCATAACCCTGACCTGTTCACTATATCTTAAGCCTCGATCTCATGACTCATAGTCGTTCATGTTATCCATTATCTTAAGTTGTTCATAGCATCTAGAGGCTTGAGCTCATGATGTAGAATTGTTCATATCATCCACAACCTTAAGCTATTCATAGCATCTAGAGACCTGAGCTCACGGGATCCCGAGCTGTTCATATCATCTATAACTTTGAGTTGTTCTTAGCATCTAAAGCCCTAAGCTAATGAACTGAAGTCATTCATGTCATCCACAACCATGAGTTATTGATAGTATCTAGAGCCTCGAGCTCACGATTAGGATTCGTTCATGTCAACCATAACCTTGAGTTGTTCATAGCATTTAGCGCCCTAAGCTCATGACCCTCAGTCATTCATGTCATCCATAGACCTAAGCTGTTCATCGCATTTAAGGTCCTAGTCTCATGACCAAGAATCATTCATATCATCCATAACCCTGAGTTGGTCACAACATCTAGAGGCCTTAGCTTACGAGATCACGAGTCATTCATATTATCCACAACCCTAAGCTCTTCTTAGTATCGAGAGTACTAAGCTCATGACCCGGAGTAGCTTATGTCCTCTACAGCCTTGAGTTTTTCATAGTATTTACAACCCTAAGGTGACCACTCGGAGTCATTCTTATACACCACAACCTTTAGTTATACATCACATCTAGAGCCTTGAGCTCACGGGATCTCAAGCCATTTATATCATCTATAACTCTAAGTTGTTCATAGTATCTAGAGCCTTGAGCGCACAACCCGGAGCAGATCATGTCATCCATAATCCTAAGCTTTTCATAGCATCTAAAGCCCCGAGCTCATAGCCCAAAGTCATTCATGTCAACCACAACCTTGAGTTGTTCATAGCATCTAGTACCCTAAGCTTAAGACCCTGAGTTTTTCATGTCATCCACAAACTTGAACTATTCATAACATTTAGAGCCTTAATCTCATGACCAAGAATCGTTCATATCATCAATAACCTTGAGTTGTTCATAGCATCTAGAGGTCTAATCTCACGCGATCACAAGTCATTCATATCATCCATAACCCTAAGCTTTTCTTAGTATCCAGAGCATTGTGCTCACAACTTGAAGTACCTCATTTCATCCATAGCCTTGAGTTGTTCATAACATCTAGAACCCTAAGGTGACCACTCGAAGTTGTTCTTATTAACCACAACCTTGAGTTATGCATAACATCTAGAGTCCTAAGCTCAAGACCTGGAGTTTTTCACGATATACACAACCGTGAGTTGTTCATAGCATCTAAAGGCTTGAGCTCATGGGATCCTGAGTTGTTCATATCATCCATAACCCCGAGTTGTTCATAGCATTTAGAGCCTTGAGCTCATGACCTAGAGTAGGTCATGACATCCCCAACCGTGAGCTATTCATAACATCTAGAGCCATGAGGTCACAACCTGAAGTAGTGCAAGTCAACCTCGGTTTTGGGTTGTTCATGACATCTAGAATGTTGTGCTAACGACCCCTAGTTGTTCATTTTATCCATAATCTTGGGTTATTCATAACATTTAGAGATATTAGACAACTAAGAATCTTTCATATCATCAATAGCCCTAGGCTGTTCAAAACATCTAGAGCCTTGAGCTCGGGATCACGAGTCGCTCATATCATCCACAATGTTGAGCTATTCATAGCTTCCAAAGCCTTGGCCTTACAACCCGAAATAGCTTATGTCATCCATAGCTTTGAGTTGTTCATATGATCGAGAGCCTTGAGTTCACGACCTGGAGTGCTTCATGTCAACCACAGTCTTGAGCTATTCACTACATTTATAGCCCTAATCTCAAGACTTGCACTTTTTCATGTTATCCACAACCCTAAGTTGTTCAAAACATCTAGAGGCTTAAGCTCATGATGCAGAATAATTCATATCATCCACAACCTTAAGCTATTCATAGCATCTAGAGGTCTGAGCTCACAGGATCCTCAGTCATTCATATCATCCAGAACCCTGAGTTGTTCATAGCATTTAGAGCCCTAAGCTCATAACCTGAAGTAGCTCATGTCATCCATAACCCTTAGCTATTCATAACATCTAGAGCCCTAGGGTCATAACCTATAGTCGTTCAAGTCAACCACAACCTTAAGTTGTTCATGGCATCTAGAGCCCTAAGCTCACGATCTAGAGTCATTCATGTCATTCATAGCCTTAAGCTGTTCATAGCATCTAGAGTCCTGAGCTCACAACTTGTGGTCGTTCATGTCAACAATAGCCCTGAGGTATTCATAGCATCTAACGCCCTAAGCTCACAACCTTGAGTTGTTCATGTCATCCACAAACTTAAGCTATTCATAGCACTTAGAGCCTTAGGCTCACAACTGAGAATCATTTATACCATGCATAGCCTTATGTTGTTCATAGCATCTAGAGGCCTGAGCTCATAGGATCACGAGCCGTTCATATCATCCACAACTTTGAGTTGTTCCTAGTATCCAGAGCCCTGAACTCATAACCTGGAGTAGCTGATGTCATCCAACCCCCAAAGCTATTAATAACATCTAGAGCCCTGAGGTCACCACACATAGTCATTCTTGTAAACCACAACCTTAAGTTGTTCATAACATCTAGAGCCTTGAGTTGATGACCTGAAGTCGTTCATGTTATACACAACCATGAGCATTTCATTGCATTTAGAGGCTTAAGCTTATAATGCAAAATCGTTCATATCATCCAGAACCCTAAGCTGTTCATAGAATCTAGAGACTTAAGCTCTTAGGATCCTGACATGTTCATATCATCCATAACCATAAGTTGTTTGTAGCATCCATAACCCTTAGCTCGCGTCCTAGAGTAACTCATGTCATTGATAGTCATGAGATGTTAATACCATTTAGAGCCCTAAGGTCATAACCCAAAGTTGTTTAAGTCAACATAGCTCTAAGCTGTTCATAGCATCTAGAGCCCTGAGCTCATGACCCAAAGTTGTTCATGCCATCTAGAGCCCTAAACTATTCATAACATTTAGAGTCATAGAATCACGACTAATATAATCCACAACCCTAAGCTGTTCATAACTTCTAGAGACTTGAGTTCATAGGATCTCGAGTTGCTCATATCTTCCATAACGCTGACCTATTCATGACATCTACAACCCTAAGCTCAAAACCCAGAATAACTCATGTCACCCATAGTCTTGAGTTGTTCATAGCATCTAGACCCTTGAGCACACGACCTGGATTCGTTCATGTCAACCACAACCCTGAGCTATTCATTGCATCCAGAGCCTTGAGGTCACGACCTGTAGTTGTTCATGTTATCCACTACCTTGAGTTATTCATAGCATTTAGAGCTCGGAGCTCACGAGATCCTGAGTCATTCATATCATCTACAATGTTAAGTTATTCATGGCATCAAGAGGCTTGATCTCATAACTTGGAGTAGCTCATGTCATACAAAGCCTTGAGTTGTTCATAGTATCTAGAGGCTTAAGCAAATGACCCAGAGTCATTCATGTCAACCATATCCTTGAGTTGTTCATAACATCTAGAAACCTTAAGCTCACGAGCATAAGTGGTTCATGGAATCCACAACCCTAAGTTGTTCATAGCATTTGGAGCCCCAAGCTCATAACTCGAAGTCGTTAATGTTAACCGGAGCCCTAAGTTGTTCATAGCATTTATAGCTCTAAACTCACTACCAAAAGTCATTCATGTCATCCACAACACTGAGTTGTTCATAGCATTGAGAGACATGGACTTAAGACTAAGAATCATTCATATCATCCAGAACCTTGAGCTATTTATAGCATGTAGAGGCCTAAGGTTAAGGGATCTTGAGTCTTTCATATCATCCATAACTTTGAGTTGTTCATAGCTTCCAAAGACCTAAGCTCAAGACCTAAAGTAGCTCATGTCAACCACAACCTTGAGCTACTAATGTCAACCACATCCCTGAGCCATTCCTAGTAGCTAGAACCCTATGCGTACTAACCGGAGTCGTTGATGTAATCTATAACCCTGAGTGTTCATAGTCTCTAGAACTCTGAGCTCATGAGTCGAAGTTGTTCATGTCAACCACAAACTTGAGCTATTCAAACCATCTAGAGCCCTAAGCTCACACCCTGAAGTTGTTCATGTTATCTATAAACCTGAGCCACTCATAGCATCTTAAGGCTTGAGCTCATGGGATCCTAAGTCGTCCATATCATCAAGAACCCTAAGCTCATGACCCGAAGAAGCTCATGTCATCCTTAGCCCTGACCTATTCATAGCATCTTGAGCCCCTAGCTCATGACCAGGAGTCATTCATGTCATCCACAACCTTGATCTTTTCATAGAATCTAGAGCCCTAAGCTCACGACTTGAAGCTGTTCATGTTAACCATAGCCCTAAGATGTTCATTTCATCTAGTGCCCTAAGCTCAAGACCTTGAGTCATTCATGTCATCCACAGACTTAAGCTATTCATAGCATTTAGAGTCTTGGTCTCATGACCAAGAATTGTTCATGTCATCCATAGCCTTAAGTTGTTCATAGCATTTAAAGTCCTAAGCTCACAACCTATAGTCATTCATGTCAACCACAACCCTGAGTTGTTCATTGTATCTAAAGCCCTGATCTCATGTACCACAGTTGTTCATGTTATCCATAGCCCTGAGTTGTTCGTAACACCTAAAGGCTTGAGTTGATGACGTAGAATTGTTCATATCATCCACAACCCTAAGCTATTTATAGCATCTAAAGGCCCGATCTCATAGGATCCCGAGTCGTTGATAGTCCATAACTCTGAGTTGTTCATTGCATCTAAAGTCCTTAGCTCACAAACCGAAGTCCTTCATGTCATCCACAGTCTTGAGCTATTGATAAGATCTAGAGCCCCCAACTCACAACCTGGAGTCATCCATGTCAACCACTACCTTAACTTGTTCAAATCTTCTAGCACCCTAAGCTCACAACCTTGAGTTATTCATAACATTTAAAGCCTTGGGTTTAGGACCAAGAATCGTTCATATCATCTACAGCCCCGAGCTATTCATAGCATCTAGAAGCCTGAGCTCATAGGATCATGAGTCGTTCATATCATCCAAAACCCTGAGTTGTTCTTAGTATCCATAGCACCAAGCTCACATCCTAGAGTAGTTCATGTCATCCAAAACTCTGAGTTGTTCATAGATTTTAGAGCCTTGAGGTCACCACCCAGAGTCGTTCTTGTAAACCACAACTTTAAGTTGTGCATAGCATATAAAGCATCAAGTTCGTGATGCAGATTCATTCACGTTATACATAACCGTAAGTTGTTCATAGCATCTAGAGACTTGAACTCATAATATAGAATCATTCAAATCATCCACAACCTTGAGTTTTTCATAGCATTTAGAGGCCTGAGCTCATGGGATCCCGAGTTGTTTGATTCATGCCTAATTTGTGTTTCAGCTGATTCGTGTCCAGCTGGTGCTCCTTGATTGAGGAAGTAATCAACAAAATTTATAACCTATTACACCATATACTAGGGTAGCAAAGACAAAGCTACTATAGCATAGTGGCTCTAGGATCGTTCACTGGGATGGGTTTTCACTTCACAAATGATATTATTTTCAAAGATGAATTGGTGCCTTTTCATTTCAAGGTTAGCTTTAAAAGAAAACATAAAGATGCTTGAAAAATGATTGGTTTTAAACTAACCAAAAATAGTAACTGATTTTACTTACAAAGAAAAGTGTTTCTTGGAGTTTCAGATCACTAGGTTCAGATTCCTCATACAAAAAGGGAGTTCCGATCACTTGTTTCTTTTCCTTGCATTAGAGAATTAACATATAGTTCCTTCTCCAACCGGTGTTGTATAGATGCTTCCCATTAATGGATTCAAAGACTAAATCCCTCTCACTGATGCACCTTGCAATGGCTCATACCTCTCACCTAACACTTGCCATTCAAGGTGAACCTTAACCTTGGATTACCCGTCAAAAGCTCGCAAGAGATAACTAATGGATGTCTCCTTGGAGTCCAAAAGCTTACCAAGTGTTGGCTATTCTAGAAAATCCTACCTTCAAGTCACCTCCCAAAGGCTCGCAAGGGGTAAACTAGTGAATCTCCATGGACGGAGATCACTTGCCTTACCAAGTGTTGGCCCAGGTGATTTAAAGGCGTTTTAAGTTCACTAAAAAGATAAAAACCATTAACGGGTCACACTTTCTCTTCATTAAAAACTAAAACAACAAAACTTCCAATTTATGCATGAGGGAACTTACCCGGCTTTCCTCACTCCAAGAGACGAAGAGCCTAGCCTCTCATCCTCTAAGGAAAAATCCTCAGAGTTTGATTGGCTAGAAAGAAAACTAATGAGAAAACAAGAATATATAGAAGAAACAGAGCAAGTGCTCTGTTCGTTGCTTACATATATGATATATATCTATGATGGATCTCCTGGAACAAGCTCCTCCGAGAGTCTCCCTGAGAGTTTATATAGGAAGGTAATTTACCCTTCCTTGGATACTTCCTAGCTAAGGAATTACATGAGTGGCTGAATACAAGGAGAAAATGGAAATTTATACAAAAATATCTAAAGAAAAGATCTAAAAGAGTCGGTGCACAACTATCGGGAAGCTTCAGGACCGTTTCGCAGGTGAAAATGAGGTGTGCGAGATTTCGCAGATGTACAAAAAGGGTTGCGAAATTACTTCGCAGCAAAAGGTTGATTCCGCAGTGCTGCGAAGTTGGCTTTCATCTTGCAGTGTTTGGCTTCCATCGCATCGTGAAACTTTAGGAGGAATTCCTCAGCACTGTGCAAAAAGGCTGCGAAATCATTCCGCAACAAAAGGCTGATTTCGCAACACTTTGCTGAATCCTTCGTTTAGCTTGGAGCAGTTGTCTTCCAAAGGTTGTAACTTCCTCATTTCATCTCCAAATCATGCACCGTTTGAATCATTGGATTCTTGACTTCCTGAACTTTTAAATGGTATATAGCATGTATAAAATGGACTTCAGGAAGTGCTCCAAAAGTGCAAAGGAAGACTGCAGCTTTTGTCCTCTATTTTCCTCTTTGTTTTTCTCCTCTTTGCTTCTCTCCTTGCATTCCGGATTTTCTTATGGCAAAGGACTTCAAAGCTTTGGTTCTTCATGTTTCTGAGCTTTCCATTGCTTTGTCATGGATTCCAAATAACTCTCCTCAATCTCGGATTGCTTTGGTGATAAAAAAGCTATCAAAACACCAAAACTTAACACAATTTGATTAGAATTGATTGCAAGGGTCCTTAACATGTCAATTGAGTTAAAAGGCAATAATTACTACTCAAGAGTGTTTAAAAGAGTTAATTACAAGCTACAAAATATCACTTTTTGAGTAGTAATCATCGTTCATATCATCCACACCTTAAGTTGTTCATAGCATTCAAAGCCCTGATTTCACAACTTAGAGTAGCTCATGTCATCCCCAACCGTGAGCTATTCATAGCATTTAGAGCCCTGAGGTAACAACTTAGAGTCGTTCAAGTCAACCATAGTCCTGAGCTGTTCATAATGTTTAGAGTGTTGAGCTAACGACCCTTAGTCATTCATGTCATCAACAACCCTGAGCTATTCATAGCATTTAGAGTCATAGGTTCACAACCAAGAATCGTTTATATCATCCACAATCCTAAGCAATTCATAACATCTTGAGCCTTGAGTTTAGGATCTTGAGTCACTCATAGCATCCACAACACAAATCTATTCATAGCATCCAAAGCCTTGAGCTCACAATCTAGAAAAGCTCATGTCATCCATATCCCTTAGATATTCATATAATTTAGAGCCCTAAGCTCATGACCCAGAGTATTCATGTCAACCACAACCTTGAGCTGTTCACAGCATCTAGAGCTCTGTTCTCATTACTTGTAGTCAATAATGTTATCCACAACCCTGAGTCGTTCATAACATTTAGAGGCTTGAGCTCATGACGCATAATCATTCATATCATCCACAATCTTCAGTTATTCATAGCATCTAGAGGCTTGAGCTCATGGGATCCTAAGTAGTTCATATAATCCAGAACCTTAAGCGTTCATAGCATCTAATGCCCTGAGCTTATGACCCGAAGTAGCTTGTGTCATCCACAGCCTTGAGCTTTTCATAGCATTTAAAGCCCTTAGGTCACAACCCTAAGTTGTTCAAGTCAACCACAACCATAATTTGTTCAAGTCAACCACAACCCTAAGTTGTTCATAGCCTCTAGAGCTCTGAGCTCATGACCCAAAGTCATTCATGTCATCCACAACCCTGAGCTGTTCTTAGCATCTAGAGCCTTAAGCTCACAACTTGAAGTCGTTCATGTCAACCATAGCCCTAAGATGTTCATAACATCTAACGCCCTACACTCATGACCTTGTGTCATTTATGTCATTGATTGGATTCAAAATATGTGCTCTAATGGCACATGTGATTTATGGACTATAAGACACTCAAATCATCCAAATTGGCCTAAATTGATGCTAAGGCCCTAGCCATGGTTTAACTTTTATTTTGAAGATATATCTTAGGTTTAAGTGAATAAAATGGCACAAGTTGAAATCGTGTTAGATTTTGAAAGATTAATAGATTAAATAATAAATTTAATGAGTCAATATTCATGGAAAATGAGGCATGAAGCAAGATTCATCAAGTTTGCATGGAAATTTAAACTCAAAATCTAGTGGCAACATGCACTTTGATTTTAAGGAAACATTTGGATTAATTTTTGAAGTCCATTTTAGTCAAGATGTATATTGTTTCGAAGATATGGAAGTTAGGAACCCAATGCTTCAAAAAGTGTGCAAATCAGATCTGAAACGAGGAAGCTATGTGTGTCCGAAGAAAATTGGTCAGAGAGGAAAGCTAAGTTCGAAATTGACAATTTAAGTTTGAAATGGTTTTTGGCCATTTAAAACCCAAAGGAATGCAAGGAAACTTTTGGCACAGGATAGTTTGAATCCTTCTACCTGTTTCAAGAAATAAGCACACATTTCAAACATGAAAACATGGATTTTTCTCATGGGTAGTGGATGAGTTCGAAATTCCCTGTGAATTTCAAACTCATTATGCTGATTTTTAAACTGAGCTTTTTCCTTCCACTTATAAGTTTGAAATTGATTTTGAACTCACCCAGATTTCAAACTTAACCACTGGTAATCGAGTTTGAGACTTAAGACACATCGAAACGAGTTCCAAAGGCCTCCATCCAATTCAAAACACTTTATACTCAATTAGAACTCATAAATTTTTAAGTTCTTTTAGGTTTTTTATGACTTTTCCTTTCAATAAGTGGCCAATGAGAGGGTGCCACATGTGAGGTTATTTATGGTTCTATATAAACTCTCTTAGTTCTAGGTTTTAGGGGGGAGAAAAATCGGGATCTTGGATTTTTTTCTGGAAGTTTGACACTTTGTGGGGAAGAAGAGAACTTTGGTTTGTTTTCTTTTCTTCTTTATTGAATATATTTTTTTAGTTTCTTTTGATTCAAGTTATGGATTTTTACCCTATTATGGATTGTGAATGGTACATCACCCCTATGAGAGGCTAAAAAGCTAACTTAGGGCTTGAAGCATGAAAACCTAGGGTTAGATCTAAAGAGAAACAATGGGTAAATTGTTGTAGCAATGAGATTAATTAATTGTTGGGTGACAATTTATCAGTTTCTTTTATCCTATCCTTGTGAGTTAGTTTAGGGAATGATACAATAGGTTATTACCTGATACTGGTGATTCCTTGTAACTCTTGATCATTAGTTATTTCGGTGTTCTCTACCGTTATTTGCCTTAAAACAAAGCTATAAAGAGTAGGAATGGTTAAAAAGCCAAACCTTAAATTAGTAATCAATCTCATTCATTTAATGATTTTAGGAATCTATTCTAAAAAAGGAAAAAAAATAGGTTTCAGATGCAATTTTGAGTTATAGAACTCAAATTGATCATGAGCAGCCAAGGATCCAAAAACCATATGATCACTTTCCTTAAGAAACCCTTATTCTCTCTATTTCTCTACCTTAAGTTAGATTGTGGAAAGCCCCACACTTGAATTGATTGAATTAAAAATCAATATTCATTTTGTTTTTAATTTAGTTTCATTCACTTAATCCCATCTTATAAAATATAATTCCCAAATAGTTTTTCCCTTTAAGATTCAAACAAAAGGAATTCATTTATTCTAGTATTGATAATTCCCATAAGCTAGTCCTTTTTGACAATACTTGGAGTACTACAAAAAACACAGTGACTCTTTCTATGGTTTTTCTTGACCCAAGTTGCTACATAAAAAGGCTTAGTATTTCAGACAATAGAGAAGATTGGTCAATCATCCATAGACTTAAGTTGTTCGTAGCATTTAGAGCCATAGGCTCATGACCAAGAATCATTCATATCCTCCATAGCCCTGTGCTGTTCATAACATCTAAAGGCCTTAGCTCACAAGATCATGAGTTTTTCATATCATCCACAACCCCAAGTTGTTCCTAGTATTTAGAGCCCTAATCTCATGACCTAGAGTAGCTCATGTCACCCACACCCCTATGTTGTTCAAAACATCTAGAGCTCTAAGGTCACCACACGAAGTAGTTCTTGTAAACCACAACCCTGATCTGTTTATAGCATCTAAAGCCCTAAGCTCATGATCTGGAGTTGTTCATGTTATATAACCTTGAGCTTTACATAACATTTAGAGGCTTGAGCTCATATGATCCCAACACATTCATATCATCCATAACCCAGAGTTGTTCATAACATCCGCATCCTTTAGCTCGAGACCCAGAGTAACTCATGTCATTGACAGCCGTGAGATGTTCATACCATTTAGAGCCCTAAGGTCACAACCCAAAGTTATTCAAGTCAATAATAATGTTGAGTTGTTCATAGCATTTAGATCCTTAAACTCATGATAATTGTTCATGTCATCCACAACCTTGAGTTGTACTTAACTTTTAGAGGCTTAAGCTCACGGGATCCTAAGTTGCTCATATGATCCAAAATGATGAGCTATTTATTGCACCCAAAGCCCTAAGCTCAAAACTTAAAATAGCTCATGTCATCCATAACCCTAAGTTGTTCATAGCATCTAAACCCTTGAGCCCACCACCAGGAGTCGTTTATGTCAACCACAATCCTTAGTTGTTCATTACATCTAGAGCCCTGAGATCACAACCGATAGTTGTTCATGTTATCCACTGCCTTGAGCTATTCATGGCATCTAAAGACTTGAGCTCATGGGATCCCGAGTTGTTCATATCATCCAAATCGTTGAGCTATTCATAGCATCCAGAGACCTGAGCTCACAACCATTGAGTAGCTCACATCATCCATAGCCCTAAGCTATTCATAGTATCTAGAGGCCTAAGCTCATGTCTTAGAGTCATGTATGTCATCCATATCCCTAAGCTATCCATAGCATCTGGAGCCCTGAGCTCATGAGCCAAAGTCTTTTAGGTCATCCATAACCCTGAGTTGTTCATAGCATCTAGAGCCTTGAGCTCACAGCCTCACAGCCTAGAGCCATTCATGTCAACTAAAGCCTTAAGTTGTTCATAACATCTAGAACCTTAAGGTCATTACCCGAAGTCTTTCATGTCATCCATAGTCCTGAGTTGTTCATAGCATTTAGAGCCATGGACTCAAGACTAAGAATCGTTCATATCATCCATAACCTTGAGCTATTTATAGCATGTAAAGGCTTGAGCTCACGGAATCTTGAGTCTTTCATATCATCCACAACCCTGAGTTGTTCATAACATCCAAAACCTTAAGCTCAGGACCCGGAGTTGCTCATGTCATCCACAACCCTGAGTTGTAAATGTCAACCACATCCCTAAGCTATTCATAGTATCTAGATCTCCATGGGCACAACCCAGAGTCATTCATGTCATCCACAACCCATAGTTATTCATAACATCTAGAGCTCTAAGCTCACAAATCGAAGTCATTCATGTCAACCAAAGCCTTGAGCTATTCAAACCATCTAGAGGCCTCAACTCACACCCTCAAGTCATTCATATTATCCACAACATTGAGTTGTTCATAGCATTTAAAGGCTTGAGCTCATAGGATCCTGACTCTTATATATCATCCAGAATGATAAGCTATTCATAGCATCCAAAGGCCTATCGTCATAACCTAGAGTAGCTAATGTCATCCACAACCTAGAGTTGGTCATAGCATCTAAAGCCCTTATATTACGACTCGGAGTCATTCATGTCATCCATAGCCTTAGCTATTCATAGCATTTAGAACCATGGGCTCATGACTAAGAATCGTTCATATCATCCTCAACCCTAAGTTGTTCATTACATCTAGAGGTCTGAGCTCATGGGATCTTGAGTCGTTCATATCATCCATAACCCTAGGTTGTTCATACCATCCAAAGGCCAAACATCATAAATCGGAGTAGCTGAAGTCATCTACAACCTTCAATTGTGCATAGCATTTAGAACCATGAGGTTACAACCCAGAGATGTTGATGCCAACCACAATCCTGAGTTGTTCATCGCATGTAGAACCATGAGCTCATGACTCAAAGTCATTCCTGTCAAGCATAGACCAGAGTTGTTCATAACATCTAGAGCACTAAGCTCATGACATTGAGTCATTCATGTTATCCACAGCCCTAAGATGTTCATAACATTTAGAAACTTGGGCTCACGACTAAGAGCCGTTCATATGATCCACAACTCTGAGTTGTTCATAGCATTTAGAGATCTGAGCTCATGGGATCTCGAGTCGTTCATATCATCCACAACCTTGAGCTATTTATATCATCCAGAGACTTGAGCTTACTACCTAGAGTAGCTCATGACATCCATAAACTTAAGTTGTTCATAGCACCCAGAGTCATTCATCTCAACCACATACTTGAGCCATTCATAGCATCTAGAACCCTAGGCTCATGACCCATAGTTATTCATATCATCCATAACCTTGAGTTATGCATAAAATCTAGAGGCTTGAGCACATGACTCGAAGTCGTTCATGTTATTCACAACCTTGAGTTGTTCATTGCATCTACAGGCATGAGCTCACACGATCTTGAGTCGTTCATGTCATCCATAACATTGAGCTATTCATAGTATCTAGTACTATGAGCTCACGAACTAGAGTAGCTCAAGTCATCCACAACCTTGAGTTGTTCATAGCATCTAGAGCCTTGAGGTCACAACCTGAAGTTGTTCATGTCAACCACAACCCTTAATTTTTCATAGCATTTAAAGCCCTAAACTCATGACCTAGAGTCATTCATGTCAGTGATAACTGTGAGTTGTTCTTAGCATCTAAAGGCCTCAACTCATGGGATCCCGAATCATTCATGTTCTCCATAGACCTTAGTTATTCATAGTATCTAGAGCCTTGAGTTCATGACCTAGAATCATTCATGTCATCCACAGCCTTGAGTTGTTCATAACATCTAGATCCTTTAGCTCATGG
>NC_048442.1:13182057-13229849 GCF_004353265.1 Vitis riparia | reverse complement strand
CGTAGGAAGATAACTAATGAACGTCAATGGATCTAACAATAAGAATCCACTGAGACCAAAAGGTTATCAAGTATTGGCCATTCAAAGCAAGTCAGAGGGATTAAAAGCTTTACTTTGAATGAAAACATTTATGACGCTCAACTACTAACATTTATGGCTTGGAAATCTCCATCCTGACACATGAGCTTCACATGGCATCCATTACTTCAAGAAACTAAAAGGTTTTAGCCTCTCATCCTTGGGGATTTCATCCTCCAAGGATGTTTGGTTACTAAGAAAATGAGAAAGAAAAGAGAAAAGAAGCTTCTGAACAAAAGTGCTCTTATAACTTATAAAGTTACAGGTTACAAGATAAAGATTTGTCTAAGGCTCTTCACCTCTATTTAAAGACAAAAACAAGCTAAATTACAAGAGCTATTACAAAAGCAACCTTTTCATTGGTTGATTACAAGGGTAAAATAGGTATTTACAAAGCTAAAAATCAAGCAAAATATCTTGGAGAACCGGCAGTGGAATATCATCAACAGCGTCTCAAAACAATGGATTTCAAAGGCATTTTCGCAAGGAGAAAGATGAAGGGTCCAAATTTCGCAAGGTGAAAAGCCACCTTGCGAAAATTTGGCATTTCGCAAGGTGCCTAAATCCACCTTGCGAAATTTCGCAAGGTGGTTTCTTCATGGTGCGAAATGGCCAAATTTCGCACCATGAGGAAAATCCCCTTGCGAAATTTTCGCAAGGTTTGATGCAGTTGTCTTCCGAAGGCCATATCTTTGTCATTTCAGCTCCAAATCGTACACAGTTTAAAGTGTTGGATTCTTGACTTCCTGAGATTTCAAATGGTATATAGCATATAGAAAATGAACTTCGGGAAGTGCCCTAAAAGTGCGAAAGAATACTGCAGCTGCTGTCCTCTGTTTTCTTCACTCTGTTTTCCTCTTCTCCATTGTTCTTTCCTTGCATACTTTGAACGACTTTGGCAAAGGGCTATGGAGCTCCAAAGCTTGGTTCTTCATGAATTTGAGCTTTCAAAAGCTTTTCCATAACTATATACAGCTCTCCCTCATTCTTGGATTGCTTTGGTGTAGCTAAAAGCTATCAAAAACACCAAAACTTAACACAATTTGATTAGAAACGATTGCAAGGGTCCTTAACATGTCAATTGAGTTAAAAGGTAATAATTACTACTCAAGGGTGTTTAAAAGAGATAATTACAAGCTACAAAATAGCATGTTTTGAGTAGTAATCAGTTTTCAAGGACTAAAACTCAATTGTTAAACTCATACCAGTTCAGGAAGTAAGCATCACCTTAGTTGCTTCCCCAACTCGAGGTGAAAAGTCCCAAAATCTCCATTTTTACACAGTGAGTTAAGCATGGCTATCCAAAGCTTTGAGAAACTTCTTTTTCCATCTTTTAACCTATTTTCATGTTAGTTTAGTTTATGATTCATGTCTAATTGGTGTCTCAACTGATTCGTGTCTAGCTGGTGCTCCTTGATTGAGGGATTAATCAACAAAATTTATAACCTATTACACCATATACTAGGGTAGCAAAGACAAAGCTACTATAGCATAATGGCTCTAGGATCGTTCACTGGGATGGGTTTTCATTTCACAAATGATATTAATTCAAACCTAAATTGGTGCCTTTTCATTTCAAGGTTAGCTTTAAAAGAAAACATAAAGACGTTTGAATGAAAAAGGTTTGGTTTTAAGCTAACCAAAAGTAGTAGTAACTGATTTTACTTAAAAAGGTGTTTCTTGGAGTTTAGATCACTGGGCTCAGATTCCTCATACAAAAAGGAGAGTTCCGGTCACTTGTTTCTTTTCCTCGCATTAGAGAATTAACATATAGTTAATTCTCTAACCGGTGTTGTACAGATGCTTCCCATTAATGGGTTCAAAAACTAAATCCCTCTCACTGATGCATCTTGCAATGGCTCATACCTCTCACCTAGCACTTGCCATTCAAGGTGATCTTTAACCTTGGATTGCCCGTCAAAAGCTCGCAAGAGATAACTAATGGATGTCTCCTTAGAGTCCAAAAGCTTACCAAGTGTTGGCTATTCTAGAAAATCCTACCTTCAAGTCACCTCCCAGAGGCTCGCAAGGGGTAAACTAGTGCATCTCAATGGTTAGAGATCACTTGCCTTACCAAGTGTTGGCCCAAGTGACTCCAAGGCATTTTAAGTTAACTAAAAACATAGAAACCATTCACGAGACACACTTTCTTTTCATTCTAAACTAAAACAACAAAACTTCCAATTTATGCATGTGGAAACTTACCCGGTTACCTTAGCTCCAAGAGACAAAGAGCCTACCTTCTCATCCTCTGAGGAAAAATCCTCAGAGTTTGATTGGCTAGAAAGAAAACTAACGAGAAAACAAGAATATATAGGAAAAACAGAGCAAGTGCTCTGTATTTTACTTCCTTCCCAAAACTGTACAAAGGATCCCCTTTTTTTTGGAACAGGCTCATCGGGCTCTCTTTAAACCAAAATTACAATTACGGCTATTACCAAGATATTTTTGCCAAATTCCTAACTTAAAAACTAAGGAATCCTATCATTGGTGACTTACAAGGAGAATTTGGGCATTTAGGCAACAAAAATCTAATGAAAAATATCTCCAAGTGTCGGTTACAAATATCGGGAAGCACTCAGGACCATTTCGTAGGTAAAAGATGAGGTCTGCGAAATTTCGCAGGTGCACAAGAAGGGCTGCGAAATTTCTTCATAGCAACCAGCTGATTCAACACCTTCACAAAGTTGACTTCCATCTTGTGGTGCTGGGCTTCCATCGCGGCATGAAGCTTCAGGGGAAATCCATAGCACTGTGCAAAAGTGTTGCGAAATATCTCGCAACAAAAGGCTGATTCCGCAGCACTTTTCTGAATCCTTCCTTCAGCTTGGAGCAGTTGTCTTCCAAAGGCTATAACTTCCTCATTTCAGCTTCAAATTGCACACAGTTTAAAGCATTGGATTGTTGACTTCCTAAGCTTTCAAATGACATATAGCATACATAATTTGGACTTCAGGAAGTGCTCCAAAAGTGGCTGCAGTGACTGTCATCAAGAATGCTTCATGGCTGGATTCTCTTTGCTTTCCCTTTGCATTCCAGACTCGTTTATGGCAAAAGTGCTTCAAGGCTTTGATTCTTCATTCCTCTAAGCTTCCCATTGCTTGCCAAGGATTCCATATAACTCCCCTCAATCTCCTAATGCTTTGGTGATCAAAATACTAACAAAAACACCAAAACTTACACATTTTGATTAGAATTGATTGAAAGGGGCCTTAACATGCTAATTGGGTTAAAAGGCAATAACTACTACTCAAAAGTGTTTAAAAGGATTAATTAAAAGCTATCAAATAACACTTTTTGAGTAGTAATCAGTTTACAACACCTTCATCTTTTTATGTTTTCATCTTAACCTAATTTTTATTAAGAAAAGTTCACTCCATCCTCCGAACTTCACCAGTTAAAGTAAAAACCCTTCCAAGTGTTCGATCCTAGAGCCACTATGCTATAGTAGCTTTGCTACTTTAGTGTAAGGACCTTAGGTATAAATTTTGTTGATACCCTTACATGTCAAGCTACCAAGAGTCGGGTTATCATAACATCTAAAAGCTTGAGCACACGATGCAGAATCAATCATATAGTCCAATGCCCTGAGTTGTTCATAGCATCTAAAGTCTTAAGCTCATAACCTGGAGTCGTTCACGTCAACCATAGCCCAGAGATGTTCATAGCATCAAAAGCCTTGAGCTCACGACCTAGAGTCATTCATGTCATCTACATCCCTGAGTTGTACATAGCATTTAGGGCCACGGGCTCACGATCAAGAATTGTTCATATCATCCACTTACTAGAGTTGTTCACAGCATCTAGAGGCTTAAGCTTTTGGGATCTCGAGTCATTCATATAATCCATAACCATGAGTTTTTCATAACATCCATAGCCCTAAACTTAAGACCCAGAGTAGCTCATGTCGTTGATGCGACTCATGGTAGCTTAGCTTTAAAGGCGTATCAACAAAATTTATACCTTACATACTATTACTAAAGTAGCCAAGCTACTATAGCATAGTGGTTCTAGGATCGTTCACTGGGAAGGGTTTTCGCAAACACAAGTGATATTCAAATTAGGAAAATATGTGATTTTCTTATGAATGTTGGCTTTAAAAGAAGATGTAAATATTTTAGAAAGATTTAAACTAATTTAAGCTAACATTAAAGACTAAAATGAAAGGGTGTAAAAACAAGTTTCTCAAAGATAGGATAGCTATGCTCTGGCTCTTATGCAAATTGGAAATCTTAGGATAGGCTCCTCGCGTTGGGGTTGCAACTATGGTGATGCTTGCTTCCCGAACCGGTATGGATTTAGCAAATCAAGTTTTAATCCTTTAAAATGGCAAAACAAATGGTAGTGAATTTCATCAATGGTTATTCACCTTAGACTTCCTTTGAATGGCTCGTAAGAGATAACTAATGGTCTAAAGCCAAAAGCTTACCAAATATTGGCAACTCAAAGTCATTCCAAGTGATAAACTCACCTTTCAATGGCCATTGAAATTGGTTCTAATGGATTAATGCAAAACTTGGAATTGAAAACCTCACCTTCCAATAGCTCGTAGGAGATAACTAATGGATAGAAATCCAAAAGCTTATCAAGTATTGGCCGTTGGAAGTTGTCTAATGGAAATAAAAACTAAACATTGCATTAATGAACTATTAATGAAAAACGATTACCTTACCTTCCGGGTGCACGAAATTTCCATGGGAATGCATCCAAGCCATCACATAACATCCATACTTTGAGAAACTTAAAAGGTTAGCCTCTCATCCTTGGGGATTTCATCCACCAAGGATGTTTGGCTACTAAGAAAATAAGAAAGAGAAGAGAAGGAGAAACAGAGCAAGGCTCTGTGGTATATTTCAATATATATGGGTATATTACATATATTTCTCCATATGTTTCAACGGATGCAAAGGAGTATAAATAGAGAAGCTTTTCCATCCTTCCTAGCTAAGAAATCTTATGATTGGTGGATTACAAGGAGAAGAATGGAAATTTATACAAAAATATCCAAAATAAAAGATCTCGTGTGGAGTCGGCAAAACAGGGGAGGTTTCGCACAGGGGTGCGAAATTCGCACACCATTCAGAAGGTGTGCGAAATTTTAGCACACCTGAAGCAGTTTTCTTCCGAAGGTCATAACTTCCTCGTTTCAGCTCCAAATCGTGCACGGTTTGAAGCGTTGGATTCTTGACTTCTTGAGCTTTGAAACGATATATAGCATGTAGAAAATGGACTTCGGGAAGTGCTCCAAAAGTGCCAAAGAAGACTTCAGCTGCTGTCCTCAGATTTCCTCCTTGCTTCTCTTTGCTTCTCTTTTGCTTTTCTTTGCTTCTCTTTGCTTTTCTTCTTTGGTTGGCTTGTCTAAGTAGATCCTCCATCATTTGGCATGCTTGAATTGATTCATAAGCTGATATAAACATGTAAACTTGCCACAAAATGGTTAAAACCAATTACTAAGGACCTTAATGAATTAATTGGGTTAAATGAATATGATTACTACACAAAGGTGCTTAAAACCATTATAATTAGGTCTACAAAATAACACTTTTTGGTAGTAATCAATCGTCCATAGACCTGAGTTGTTCATAGCATTTAAAGCCTTCAATTGATGACTCAAAGTCATTCATGTCATCTACAGCTCTGAGTTGTTCATAGTTTCTGAAGCCTTGAGCTCATAACCTAGAATCGTTCATATCATCCACAACCCTGAGCTATTCATAGAATCAAGAGCCAACTGATGAGACTCAAAGTTGGTCATGTCATCCATAGCCCATAGCTATTCATATCATCTAAAAGCTTAAGCTCATGATACAGAATCATTCATATCATCCACAACCCTTACCTATTCATAGAATCTAGAGCCTTAAGCTCATGGGACCCTGAGTTATTGATATCATCCATAGCCTTGAGTGATTTGTAGCATTTAGAGCCTTGAGTTTATAACAAAGAATCGTTAATATCATCTAGAACCTTGAGTTGTTCTTAGAATCTAGATCTATGAGCTCGTAGGACCCCGAGTCATTCATATTATCCACAACTTCTACTATTCATAGCATCTAGATCCTTGAACTCATGATCCAAAGTAGTTCATGTCATCCACAACCTTAAGTTGTTAATAGCATCTAAAGCCCTAAGCTCATGACTCGGAGCCATTCATGTCAACCACAGACCTGAGCTATTTATAGCATCAAGAGCCTTAAGTTCACTATCCGAAGTCATTCATGTCATGCACAGCCCAGAGCTCTGCATAACATTTAAAGGCTTGAGCACATAATGCCGAATCGATCATATAATCTAATGCCTTGAGTTGTTCATAACATCTAGAGACCTTAGCTCATGACAACAAGTTGTTCATGCATCCATAGCATTGAGTTGTTTGTATCATATAGAGACTCCCAAAATCATTTGTATCATCCATAACCCTTAGTTGTTCATGACATCTAGAGACCTATGCTCATAACCTAGAGTAATTCATCTCAACCATAACATTGATCTAGTCATAGCATCCAGAGTTGTGAGCTCATGATTTGGAGTTGTTAATGTCACCCACAACCTTGAGCAATTTATAGTATCTAGAGTAATGAGCTCACAACCTAGAGTCATTCATGTCAACCATAACCCTGAGTTATGCATACTATTTAAACCCTTAAGCTCACGATTTTGAGTCGTTCATGTCCTCCACAACCCTTATTTATTCATAGCATTTAGAGCCTTAACCTTATGATTAAGAATCGTTCATATTATAAACAGCCTTAAGTTGTTCATAGCATTTGGAGGTTTGAGCCCATGGGATCCCGAGTTGTTCATATCATCCACTACTCTAAGTTGTTCATGGCATCTAGAGCCTAGAACTCACAACCTTGAGTCGTTCATGTCATCCACAACCCTGAGCTATTCACAGTATTTAGAGCCTTGGGCTCACGACCAAGAACCATTCATCTCATTCACAACCCTGAGTTGTTCATATCATCAAGAGCCCTGAGCTCAGGACCCGAAGTAGCTCATGTCATCAATAACCTTCAGTTGTTCATAGTATCTAGAGCCTTGAGCTCACAACCCAAAGTCATTCATGTCAACCACAACCCTAAGCATTTCATAATATCTATAGCCCTCAACTTATGACCCAGAGTTGTCAATGTCATCCACAACCCTAAGTTGTTCGTAGCATCTGGAGCTTCAGCTCATGACTCAAAATCATTCATGTCAACCATAACCTCAAGTTGTTCATAGGATCTAGAGCCATAAGCTCACAACTGTGAGTCATTCATGTCATCCATAGTGATAAGTTATTCATAACATTTAGAGCCTTTGGCTCATGACCAAGAACCATTCATGTCATTCACAACCTTGAGTTATTCATAGCATTTAGAGGCTTGAGCTCACGGGATCTCGAGTTAGTCATATCATCCCTAACTTTAAGTTGTTCATAGCATCCAAAGCCTTGAGGTTATGATCCAGAGTTATTCATGTCAACCATAACCCGAAGTAGTTTATAATATCTAGAGCCCTGAGCTCACGACCTGGAGTTATTCATGTCATCCATAGCCTTGAGCTGTTCATAGCATCTAGTGCCTTGAGCTCATGGTACAGAGTCATTTATGTCATCCACAACCCTAAGTTGTTCATAGCATGTAGCGCCTTGAGCTCATGACCTAGAATCGTGCATATCATCCACAACCCTGAGTTGTTCATAACATCTAGATACCTATGCTCACGACCTAGAGTAGTTCATGTCATCAATAACGCTAATTTGTTCATAACATCTAGAACCTTGAGTTCATGAATTAGAGTCATTCATGTTGACCATAACCATGAGTTGTTCATAGTATCTAGAGCCTTGAGCTCACAACCTAGAGTTGTTAATGTCATCCAAAGCCCTAAGCTTATGATATTTAGTCATTCATATCATCCATAGCCCTGAGTTATTCATAGAATCTAGAGCCCTTAACTTAAGGGACCCAAAGTTGTTCATGTCATGCATAGCCGTTAGCAACTCAAAGCATCTAGAGGCTTAAGCTCCCGATGCCAAATCTTTGATATCATGCCCACCTCTAGGCTATTCATACCATGTTGAGACCTAAGTCATGAGACTCTAGGTCATTGATATCATCCATAACCTTGATTTGTTCGTTACATCTAGAGCCTTGAGCTCACAACCTAGACTCGTTCAAATCACCCATAGCCTTAAGTTGTTCATAGCATTAAAAGCTCTCAATAGATAACCCGAAGTTGTTCATATTATCCACTACTATTCATAGCATCTAAAGCCTTGAGCTCAGGTCCTAAGTCGTTCATGTCACCCATAGCCTTGAGTTGTTCATAACATCTAAAGCCTTGAGCTTATAACCAAGAATCATTCATATCATTTATAGCCTTAAGTTGTTCGTAGCATTTAGAGCTCTCATCTCAAGACTTAGAGTAGCTTATGTCATCCATAACCTTGAGCTACTCATAGTATCAAGAGCCTTAAGCTCTTTGGACCCCGAGTCATTGATATCATCCATAACCTTCAGTTGTTCGTAGTATCTAAAGCCTTGAGCTCATGGACCAAAGTTGTTCATATCATCTATAGCTCTGAGCTAACGACCCGGAGACATTCATGTCATTCATAATCCTGAGTTGCTCATAGCATCTAGAGCCTTGAGCTCATGACTTTGAGTCATTCATGTCATCTACAACCTTGATTTGCTCATAGTATCTAGAGCCTTAAGCTCATAACCTATAGTCGTTCATGTCATGCACAACCCTGAGCTAATCATAGCATTTAGAGCCATAGGCTTATAACCAAGAATCATTCATACCATCCACAACCTCGAGCTATTCATTGAATCTAGAGGCTTAAGCTCTTGTAATCCCCAGTCATTCATATCATCCAAAACCTTAAGTTGTTCATAGCATCTAGAGCCTTCAACTCCCGACTCGGAGTAGCTCATGTCATCCACAACCTTGAGTTGTTCATTACATCTAGAGGCTTAAGCTCTTGTAATCCCCGGTCATTCATATCATCCAAAACCCTAAGTTGTTCATAGCATCTAGAGCCTTGAGCTCCTGACTTGGAGTAGCTCATGTCATCCACAACCTTGAGTTGTTCATAGTTTCTAAAGGCTTGAGCTCACAACCCGAAGTCATTCGTGTAAACCATAACCTTGAGTTCTTCATAGCATATAGAGCCTTGAGCTCACGACCTAGAGTTGTTCATGTCATACACAACTCTAATTTGTTCATAACATCTAAAGCCTTGAGCTCATCATGTATAATTATTCATATCATGAATAACCTTGAGCTGCTCATAGTATTTAGAGCCTCAAGCTCATAGGTCGTCAAGTCGTTGATATCATCCACGACCTTGAGTTATTCTTAGCATCTAAAGCCTTAAGCTCACAACGTAGAGTCATTCATGTCATGAATAGCCTTGAGTTGTTCATCGCATCTAGAGCCCTCTACTAATGACATAGAGTCGTTCATGTCATCCACATCTTTGAGTTGTTCACAACATACTGAGCTTTGAGCTTAAGACCTAAATCATTCATATATTCCAAAACCCTTAGTTGTTCATAGCATTTAAAGTCCTTTACGATTCATAACATATAAAGCCTTGACCTCACGACCCATAGTCGCTCATGTCATCCACAACCCTAAGCAGTTCACAGCATTTAGAGTCCTCAGCTCCTAACCTTAAGTAGTTTATATCATCCGCAACCCTGAGCTATTCATTGTGTCTAAAGTCGTGAGCTCATGACTTGGAGTCATTCATGTCATCCATAGTCCTGAGCTCTTCATAACATCTAGAGGCTTGAGCTAATGATGCAAAATCATTCATATCATCCATAACTTGAGTTGCTTATAACATCTAAAGCCCTAAGCTCACAAACTAGAGTTGTTCATCTCATTTATAGCCCGAATTTATTCATAGCATCTAGAGGCCTTAGCTCATAGGATCTTGAGTCATTCATATCATTCAAAACCTTGAGCTAGTCATAGCATTTAGACTCTTAAGATCACAACCCAAAGTAGCTCATGTCATCCAAAACCTTGAGTTTTTCATAGCATCTAGAGCCTTGAGCTCACGACTCGGAGTTGTTCATGTAAACCAAAACCTTGAGTTGTTTATAACATCTAGAGAATTGAGCTTGAGAAACCAGATTCGTTCATGTCATCCACAGACTGATTCGTTTAGCCCAGTTGGTGTCTTCTAATTCAGTCCTCAGATGAGAGTAATCAACAAAATTTATAACCTATTTCACCATGTACTAGGATAGCCTCAGCTAGCATAGCATAGTGGCTCTAGGATCGTTCACTGGGATGGGTTTTCATTTCACACCTGATATTAGTTTAAAGAATTGATTTGGTGTTTTTTCTTTTCTAAGTTGGCTTTAAAATAAAACATAAACTTTGATTTGGAAAAGGTTGGTTTTAATCTAAAAAAAAACATGGTAACTAATTTTTAATTACAAAGAAAATGGTCTCTTGGATTTTCAGGTTACTAAGTTCAGGCCCCTTACACAAAAATGGAGATTCTGGATCTTTCCTCGCATTGGGGATTTAACCTATAGTTATCCTCCCAACCGGTGTGTTATAGTTGCTTCCCAATAATGGTTTCAACGCTAATTCTCTCTCACTGATGCATCTTGCAATGGCTCGTACCTCTCACCTAGTATTTGCCATTCAAAGTGATCCTTAACCTTGGATTACCCTTCACAAGCTCGCAAGAGATAACTAATGGCTGTCTCCTTAGAGTCCAAAAGCTTACCAAGTGTTGGCTATTCTAGAAAATCCGACCTTTAAACCACCTACCAGAGGCTCGCAAGAGATAAACTAGTGTAACTCAATGGATGGAGTCCACTTGCCTTACCAAGTGTTGGCCCAGGTGATTTTAAGGCGTTTTAAGTTAACTAAAAATATAAAAACCATTACCGGGTCACAACTTCCTCTTCATTAAAAATTGAAACAAGGAAAACTCTCACTTTTGTAGTCGGGTCCCTTACCAAGCTCTCTTCCGTCCAAGAGACAAAAAGTCTAGCCACTCATCCTCTGAGAAAACATCTTCAGAGGTTGTTTGGATAGAATGAAAAATACAATCAAAACGAGAAGGTAAGGCAGAGCAACGCTCTGTATATTTCTTACTAAAAACATGTACAAGTGATCCCCTCTCCAATGTCTTCCCCTCTTGAGAGAGACGAAAGATATCAGAGATGGTTTTTGAGATATGGAAAAAATGTATTGGGGATTGTCTCCGGGGATCATTTTACAAGGAGATATCTTAGGATATATAAAGAGAGATATTTTCAACCTCTTAATTAGATATCTTAAATATCCTAAAAGATCTTCAATTAATTAAAAGGAGAGAAATGATAATTTACACCAAATATCTTAAGGTAAAAAGATCTAAAAGAGGCGGTGTAAAATATCTAGCTATTACATTTTCGCATTGGAGACAGGTGGTGCGAAAAATTTCGCATCGGAGAAAGTCAGTGCGGAAATTTTCTCATTGGGAAAGTGTGATGTGAAAATTTTCGCATTGAGAAATGTCAGTACAAAAATTTTCGCATCTGGGAATCTCGATGCAAAAATTTTCACATCAGGAAATGTCAATGCGAAATTCCTCCTTAGCTTTGTGCAGTCGCCTTCAAATGGCCATAACTTCCGTGTTTCAGCTCCAAATTGCACACCATTTGAATTATTGGACTCCTAACTTCCCGTGCTTCGAAATGGTATATAGCATGTAAGAATTGGACCCCAGGAAGTGCTCCAAATTTTCCTTGAAACTTCTGTCCTTTGAATTTCACATAGCTTGTGAAGATTTCGCATCACCATGCAAAATTGCTTCATAATGGATTTCTCTCTCTGATTCTCTTCCTTGCATCTCTTGATTGGCTTAGAAACTCATTCCCAAGGGTTGCACAAAGTTCTCCCTCATTCTTGGCTTTCTTCAATGATAAAAAAGTTATCAAAAACACCAAAACTAGCCAAAAATTGATTAAAAACATATGCAAAGGTCCTTAACATGCCAATTGAGTTAAAAGGTATTAATTACTACTCAAAAGTGTTTAAAAGATTTTATAACAAGCTATAAAAGAGCACTTTTTGAGTAGTAATCACTCCCCCCAACCGACATATTGCTAGTCCCTTAGCAATGAAGGAGAGAAAAACAAAACAAAAATTAAGATAGTAATATAATTTACAAAATCATGCTGATCACTTCCAAAAAAAAAAATCATAAGTGGCATGATTGCAAAACATACTCTCACATGGAACATTAAAGAGGCAAAACTCATCCTTCAACAAGAGGGTATCAAAACTCTTACCTGATCATAATTCATAAAGAGTAGGCATTATGCAAATTTAAGTCATGATAGGATTTCCATTCTCCTAGGTTCAATTAGTACTCTTCCACAAAAATCTAAGTGTTATTTATTAGCTTCTGAATATAGTACTATGAACTAATCTCTCCCCCCAACCTAGTTTTTTCACAGACTTCAGCAAACTGACCACTTTCAATAGGCTAAGAACGCACCTCTTTTATTTCACAATTTTTTTCATTGTAGGAGTGCAATGCTAAAGGTATTTTTTTCTAAAGTGTCCATGTAACGGGGGTCCATCGATGACTCCCAACCAATCAAGGTTTAGGGCATCAAGCTTTAAGGATCTTTCGACCACTAACTCCTTGGGTTTTACCCCGGACTTTTGGAAGTAAAATTTAATACCTAAGCACCTACAATATGCTAAACTCCACTTATTCACCCTTGTAACGAGCATTGAGGTTGGTGACTCCCAACCAATTAAGGCTTAGGTCACTAGGTTTAAAAGATTTTCACCATATACCCCTTAGACCTTGCTCGGGTTTCAAAGCAAGTAAAACACTTTATTCTTTTTCTCTTTTTCCCTCTTTTTTTCAAAGGCTCATTGGTCTTTTATAAGGTGTCCCCACGCTATTTAAAACGAGGTCAAAGGTACCAAGTCTAAATTTTCCTAAGTTCAGGAGGTGAGATAGTTTATCATCTTATAATCGAAATCTAAAGTGCACAGTGTGTGGTAAGATTAAAGTGGAAGAAATAAGATTGAAATCAATAGGAGTTTCAATAATTCATCAACCTCAATAAGCATAATACAACTCTACTATTCAAATAAAAATGCAAGAATTCAATTTGTCTTATTTCATTTTGAGATTTTTTCCTTAATAACCATGGAGAGTAGAGTAAAACTTTTTAAAATTAAGAAAGAAAATAAAAAGTTATTTTTTTTTTAAATTAAGCAAAAAGTACTATATTAACAAAATAACTTAACATTATTAACAACTTCCTTCCTTTACTCTCCCCCCAACCAAGATCAACATTGTCCTCAGTGTGTCAAGAACGATTGTAACTAAAGGGAGGAACTGGTACCGCCTTAGTGACATGGAGTCTAAGTCATATAGGAGAAACCACATGATTCAAAAAACAAAAGATTAATGAGTAAAGGAGATAGAAAAGAAAATGCCAAGTATAAACAAAAATGATATGTATATATTACTTTGAGAAAGTGCAATGAAATGATCACGCAATACATCTAATCCTAGAATATATAATATCAACTAATATACTAAGTAAATACAATGTAAAGAAATGATCAAGGAGTGGGGTCCTCTGGTAGACATGATGGCTCTGGGGCTGTCTCATGAGTGGCCTGAGGTGGGACATCAGCTGTGATAGTCTCCTCAGGTGGAATCGTCTCCTCAACTAGAGCTCTCGGCTCTGATGGTCCAGGAATATCAGTCTGAGGTGGAGCAAGACCCAGATGCTGATGTATCTAACGAAGGATAGTAGTGTGCTGGTCAAGGATAATAGAATGTCGATCCTGCTAATCACGGATGTCTCTCATCTTCCCAAATAGAGCATCGTGTGTGGCGTTGAGTGTTCTAAATAATAATACCATACCACGAAACTCTGAGCCAGAAATGGTGATAAAGTCCTATGATGGAAGAGGTATAGCTGGTGGAACAGGTAGTGTAACTAGAAGATCAGTAGAGGTGGCCTGAGGCATAGATGGTGCAATAGAGGTGGATGGAATAGACTCTGTGCGATGCTCAACCTGTTGTGCCTGGTCAGGCTGTGCTGGTACTGGAGGTATTGGCATTAGAGGTACTGGCCTGGGTGGGGCTACTTCAGCTGAATTCCTCTCTTCTATCTGTGTCCATTGGTCGAGAGTGAAATGCTCTCAACAATGGTGGCGGTGCTCGATATGGGGCTCAGTAGGGTAGCCTATATGCTCCAAGACATTGCAGAGAAGCCTCGGAAATAGTAGTGGAATCGCATCAGCTCACTGTAGCTTCTTCCTATGCACTTTCTCCTCGAAGTATAGGAGAGCGTCCATGATCAGATGGTGTGGACCAAAATAGAAACCTATATATATCCTGTATAATGCATCCAAAATAGGTACTCGCCTCTACACTGAATGTTGGAGAGGGAAAATGTTGGACCTCAACAATACATCTACTAGGAGCATCTTAGATGGAAGCTCCTTACATAGCAGGCATGTATCTCTAGAAGTCCCTCGTGATAGAATGCAACCCATGTGTGGACCCGCATTTTTCACGTGCGTCTCCACTCGATCGATGAGACTCGCTTTTTATTTGTGAAAAATAATTTTTGGAAAAGTTGGAGTCGCCACTTATTTTATTTTTATTTTAAAGGGAAAATAAAACAAGAAAGAAAAACCTTAAAATGTGACTCCATAATTTTTGGAAAAAAGGCATGTCTTTGAAAAACCCGAGTCTTGGTCTGAGGATCAGGTTACTTATTGGGAAGGTACCTCTAGGAGGTAGCACCCCTCTAAGCCCTAAAAAGGTCTTTACTGACTAAGTTGAGGGAAACGTGGCAATTAATCGATTAATTATGGATACCTAAGTAGGCTAGGTGGTTCCAAAAAAATAGCATGCCAAACAAGATCAAATTATAATAAAGAAAGGTTAGGATGCGTACCTAGACCGCTTCTCAAGCGCTATCATAAAACATCGATAGTTAATTTAAACAATATATCATCCAGCATGTATTTTATTAGAAATAATCAAACAATGAAACATGTATATCAGAACACTCAAGCATTATTAGACATAAACATTATTTCACAATGACAAGCATATTCACATAATTCAGAAAGTAAGTGATAGAGGACATACCTGGATAGCATAGATAATTTGTAACGTGCTTCCTCAAGTTGTAAGGGGTTAGATAACAAATAATAAAATATAGAAATCCTAGCATACTCGTTATCTAATTAGCATAACAAAAGTGATCAAAGTATACAGAATCATCAATTATCACATACATCTTGTATATAATTCCTAAAAAATAGATAGACGTGATTTCAACAAGTGTCAAATGTGGCAACAAAAATAAATTTTGAAAAGTTTTTTTTTTTTTATGTAGGGGTTTCACCAATTCCCCAATCAATATACACGAATTTAGCTTAGAACTATCCCATTTATTTGGGACCACAAGCTTTGATTCGTGTTTTATTCAAAACTGTAATTTTATTTGAAAGATGTGAACCGATCAAAACATGGTTGCACATTATTGAAAAAAAATGAGATTTTGATTCTAAGAACTCTAAATGAATTTTTGAAATGGATTTTTAAGGAAATAAGATTTTGAGAATAGTGTTATATAAAAAGGAATTAATTTGAAAGCAATAAAGTGTATGAATCAAAGTACCAAGCAAAACAAAAGAGAACAAAATCACAAAGTAGAATTTTTGACAACCAAGAAAATTGAAGGTGAGAATAGAGGCTAATCTTCATGAATTTCCAAAAGCCTCAGAAAGAAAAACAAATTAAATGAAGGATCACTAACGCAACGGGCAAGGCATTCTAGATTAGACAAACTAACAAGGTATCGATTCATGAACTAACCGCTAGGATTTTAAAAGCATATAAATTTAGATAAGGGCGATCAGGATCTAACATAATGATTTTGAAACAAAAACTAAAAATGGATCAATTCAGGTAAGGAACTAAAATTATAGAAGTACCTAAACTAATTAAAACGAGTTTGACTAAATTAAACTAAAAACGTGAACTTTCAAACATAGAATTAATTTTACTAATGAACTACAATTATAAAAGTGCTTAAGCTAATTAAAATAAGCCAAACTAAATCAAAGCAAACTAAAGAAATGTACTTTCAAGCATAGAATTAATTTTATTGATGAACCAAAAATTATAAAAGTGTCTAAACTAAATAGATGAATTAAATTAAATCAAAGTACGCTAAAAACATGAACTTTTAAATAAAGAATCAATTTTATCAATAAATGAATAAAACTATAAAAACACATAAACTAATTAAAGGGAACCAAATTAAATCAAAGAATACTAAAAATATGAACTTCCAAACATTAAATCAAATTTATCAATAAACTAAAACTATAAAAACACCTAAAATAATGAATATAAATTATTAAATCAAAGCAAACTAAAAAAAAAAAAACTGAAACTTTCAAACATGGGATCAATTTTATTAATGAACTAAACTATAAAAAATATCTAAACTAACTATAATGAATCAAATTAAATTAAAGTAACCTAAAAACGCAAACTTTCAAACATAAAATCAATTTTATCAATGAACTAAAACTATGAATGTATTTGAACTAAATAGATGAATTAAACTAAATCAAAAGTAAACTAAAGACATGGACTTTTAATATAGAATCAATTTTATTAACGAACTAAAATTATAAAAGTATCTAAACTAATTAAAATGAATCACATTAGATGAAAGAATACTAAAAATATGAACTTCCAAACATGGGATCAATTTTATTAATAAACTAAAACTATAAAAACACCTAAAATAATGAATACAAATTATTAAATCAAAGCAAAACTAAAAAAAACTGATACTTTCAAACATAAAATCAATTTTATCAATGAACTAAAACTATAAATGTATTTGAATTAAATAGATGAATTAAACTAAATCAAAAGTAAACTAAAGACATGAACTTTTAGTATAGAATCAATTTTATTAACGAACTAGAATTATAAAAGTATCTAAACTAATTAAAATGAATCACATTAAATCAAAGAATACTAAAAATATGAACTTTCAAATATGGGATCAACTTTATCAATAAATAAATAAATGAAATACAAGTAATTAAAAGAGTAGCAAATGCATGAATAAATGAATAAATAAAACTCAAATGTTTTCAATCTGATGCAATCAATCAAAATTAAATAGGGATCAAATCATTCTTTTTTCCTAATATAATGAATCAAAATTAAAACACACAAACTCATTCAAGCCAAACTAACAAATAAATTAATACTAAATTAAATTGGAAATAAAAAAAAAGAAAAAAAAATATCTAATAAAAAGATGAAAACTCTTTCAAAAACTAACCTGTGTTATGGAAAAAAATCCGTCTTTGATGCGTTAAAGTAGCTCCTCCTAGAAAATCCTCTGTTCCTCTCTATTTCAAAAAGAATATCACAACCTTTTCCTCCAAAAATTCTCTCTTGCGTGTTCCCTAAAAAAAAAATCCTCTTCTCTCTCTTTCTAGCCAAAAAAATATATCTCTCCTTGTGGATCTCTATGCTCCCAGAAAAAAAGTCTATTCTCCACTTGTTCTCTCTGCTACAGAAAAAATAATATATTCTCTTCGTGTTCCCCCTTTCTTTATGCCCGTTCCTTCCCATATTTTATATGATAGCCCACCTTTGCATGGAATATTTTTGTTTCTTTTTGGGAAATGTATTTCCAACCTTAAAGGAAATCCCACTTTCTAAACTTCTGATGGCACTTACCATTTCAATTGACTTAATAAAAGAAACATGTTAACCCAATGAGTTGTCTGGTAGGTCCCATGGTCATATCATCTTCTCTCTTCCAATTAGACACAGCCGCCTATGCCATTTCTTCGTGTTCCCGATGCGTAACTTCGTCTTCTTCTAGCTTTCGGTTCTTATGGATCATGAGTAAAGGCTCGTCTTTCTAGGTGGTGTTGCAAACTAGGCACACGAGGCTTCCTTGCTTTCTAATGTGAGCTGCTATGCAAGAGAAGTGAAAGGCGTGCGAGCACTTTGCTGTGTAAATGGCCGTTCCTTGACCAGTCTTCACATTTTGCAAGCAGATTCCATAGCTATTCCGAAGCTTGAAACTGTTTCTGAAGATGGATAACTTTAGAGGGGATCTAGGAGAAGACGGGTTCGAGCCCAGTAGCGATCTCGGGGTTTTGACGGTGTCGGTGGGCGTAGTGGTTTTGGCTTGGAGTTTGGGACTCTCGTCGATGGAAGGTGTTTGAGCCGCTACCACAGTGGTTTGGCAGCGCAAGCTGGGACTGGAAACAGGTTGAGACTGCAACCTAGGCGTGGAGGTGTTGCTACCGCTGGAAAACAAACCCAACTTCGTATCGCTTCTAAGGCTCGGACTGAGGCTAGGAGTGGTATACCGCTGCTTATTTATTTTGTCTAAGCTCTCTTGTAGGCTGACCCAATCATTGATCTTCATAGCATTCTTCGTCCGATCAATAGTAGTAGACATCTCCTCAAACCGCTTGTCTTTGGCAGATCGCCCAACACGCTCTTAACCATCAAAGTCATCGCTATCACTAGCATTAGCCCGTAGGTATCTACTTCCAGCATGTGGGGCAGACTCGCCTGCTGCTTCTCCCCTTTCAATTCTATCCTCATAATCACTCTTCTTCTCCTCAGTGTCAGTGTTTGGCTCCCTTGTCTTGTATCATTCCCCTTCCGTGACTTAAATTTCTCTCCGATCAGCATCAAACTCTTCTGTATCAGAATCTTCATCATCGACGAACCAATCTTCATCCTCATTCCAAGGGTCTGCTCCAAAATCAAGGCTTTAGGATTTAGTATCTTCTGGTACTTCAAACCAGACAACTCCATCTTTAACAGTAGCAAGCTCTCTCTCAATAATATCCTCATGCAAAACAGAATAAAATTAAAAATAAATAAAAAATTAGAAGAAAAGAGAAGAAACTAATGGAAATCATGAGATTGGTAATAAAATAAAATATGATTTAAAAACAAAAGAAAGAGAACAATGAGAGACTAGATTATATATCCATCATTCAATAAGTGGGCTATATGCACATTTTGGAGTCTAAACAATTCAAGCATTTCCTATTAGATAAGTGAATAAATAAAATAAAAGTAAAAAATAGAAAGTAGTAATAATAATAATAATGACAATGATGATAATAAACAAATAAAGAGTAAAAAATGAAAACAAAAATTAATATAATTATCGAATACATGCAATAATAATAATAATAATAATAATAATAATAATAAGAGTTATATATATATATATATAAAAGTTAAGCCCGGTGAAGTGTTTAAATGAGCCTAAGTTGGCGCTTAATGAACTAAGTGTCCTAAAGTGATCGGGGTATTGTCTGAGTGGCCTAAACATGCCTAAGAACTATCCTAAAAAGGAATGGAAAGCTTAAGTCTAAATCAAAACTGCCAAGGGTCGCAATAAAGGGGTTAGACGATCCCTCAACCAGAGTCTCCGAGGTGGCTTAAGAAAGGTAAGTAGTGTGAGTAGCTATGGGCTACCAAGAGATTACTGTAAAGTATCGAACAAGTATTTAATAAGACATGTGCTAGGAGGACAAAATTGAGGGTCTACACCATGTTTCTCTGAGATGTGGAGGTCCACTGTCTGAACTACTCTGGATCCTCTTGCTGAAATGGAATGTGGAGAGCCTCAGCAATATGCCTAGCCTCTAAGATAACCTGACATCCGTCTTTACTGAAACGAATGGCTATGGAACCCTGGACGTCCTGAGTAGTCATGGACTGATAGAAATCCATCGCTACTCTGGGGTAGAAAAACTCTCTGGGAGTCATCAGACACTTGAGATGGTACCTCTGGAGCAATCCCAACGAATCCCGAAGGTCTGGCTGGTGTCGCATAGCCTCCATCTCGAAGTAGAGCTCAGAGTGAAATGGCTTGGCCCTACAATCCAAATTACCAGGAATGGGAGGCACAGTAATCATTGGTCGCTTGATAATGACTTCAGGAGTAGTGCCTGAAGGTCTCTGAATATCCTTCAGGGCCTAAGAATTGGTTGGAGCCTGACTAGATGTCTCTCTAGGGCCCGAGGTTCTGGCTCTCTTTAGTGGAACACGGCATACTGATGGCTCTAGGGGTGGAGAAATTGGTAGTCTCTGTGTCGAATACCAGTACGGTCAGGGCCTGAGAGGCCTGAGATGGATCTTGAGGATCAGAGGCGCTTGGCCGAGCCTCATGATTACTACTCAAAAAGTGCTATTTGATAGCTTGTAATTAACTCTTTTAAACACTTTTGAGTAGTAGTTATTACCTTTTAACTCAATTAACATATTAAGGGCCTTTACAATCATTTCTAATCAAATTGTGTATGTTTTGGTGTTTTTGTTAGTAATTTGATCACCAAAGCAATCCGAGATTGAGGAGAGTTCTTTGGAATCCAGGGCAAAGCAATGGAAAGCTCAGAAACATGAAGAACCAAAGCTTTGAATCTTTATAGTCCTTTGCCATAAGCAAATCCGGAATGCAAGGAGGGGAAGTAAAGAGAAATCTACCATGAAGCATTCTAGAGGATAGTCACTGTCAGCCACTTTTGGAGTACTTCTTATAGCTTAATTTATGTATACTATATGTCATTTCGAAGCTCAGGAAGTTAGCAATCCAATACTTTAAATAGTGCATGATTCAAAGTTGAAATAAAGGAGTTACAACCATTGGAAGCCGATCACTCCAAGTTGAAGGCCAATTTCGCAAGGCTGCAAAATCAGCCTTTAGCTGGGAAATCACAAGAGGAGGGCTGCAAAATAAGCATTTGGCTGTGAAATGGTGTCCTTCATGCTGTGAAATTTCGCAACCATCTTTCACGGCTGCGAAATTCTCCTGAAGCTTCCCGATATTTGCAACTGACATTTTTAGATTTTTTGCTTTAGATATTTGATGTCTAAATCCCCAAACTCTCCTTAAAATCCACCTATCATAGGATTCCTTAATCTTTAAGAAAGAACAAAGGGTAAATAACCCCATATATAATGCTTGTAAATTTCCATTACAAGGGAGGTCGGAGAGCTTGTTCTCACAAACATCCGTTGTATAGTTTTGAAGGAAGTAAAATACAGAGCTTTTGTTCTGCTTTACCAACTCAATTTGATTGTATTGTATTTATTTAATTTTTCTTACTAGCCAAACAAGCTCTGAGGATGTTTTCTCATAGAATGAGTGGCTAGGCTTTTAGTTTCTTGGAGCTAAGATTGCCGGGTAAGGCCCCAATTGCAAGAATTGGTAGTTTTGTTGTTTCAGCCATTAATGAAGAGAAAGTGTGACCCAATAATGATTTCTATGTTTTTAGTTAACTTACAACACCTTCAATTCACCTGAGCCAATACTTGGTAAGGCAAGTGATCTCCGTCCATGGAGATGCACTAGTTTATCTCTTGCGAGCTTTTGGGAGGTGACTTGAAGGTAGGATTTTCTAGAATTGCCAATGCTTGGTAAGCTTTTGGACTCCAAGGAGACATCCATTAGTTATCTCTTGCGGGCTTGAGAAGGGAAGTCCAAGGTTAATGATCACCTTGAATGGAAAATGCTAGGTGAGAGGCACGAGCCATTGCAAGTTGCATCAGTGAGAAGAAATTAGTGTTGAAATCCATTAAAGGGAAGCATCTGTACAACACCAGTTAGAGAATTAACTATACGTTAATTCTCTAATGCTAGGAAAAGAACCAAGTGACTGGAGCTCTGTTTTTACATGAGGAGCCTCCCCTGTGAACCTAAAACTCCAAAAAATGTTTTTCTTCATAAGTAATTTCCATTACTTTCTTTTTAGTTAGCTTAAAACAAAACCTTTTTCAACCAAAGTTTATGTTTTCTTCTTAAGCTAACCTTGAAATGAAAAAGCACCAATTTAACTTTGAATTGGTATCAGTTGTGAGTTGAAAACACCTTCCCAGTGAACGATCCTAGAGCCACTATGCTATATTAGCTAAGGCTATCTTAATGCATGGTGATAAAGGCTATAAATTTTGTTGATTGCTCCCTTTTGAGGACCACAATCAAGGAACACCATCTGGACATGAATCAGTTGAGACACCAATTGGGAATCACAAATCACCTCACAAGATGCGGACGGGTCTGTATGCTGGTGAGCACCATAGTTGCTATGGACGAGATGTGGATTGCTTTCCTTTTCCTTGGTTGCCACGGGGCATGGATTAGCGAGGATTTATCTTCTCAAGGCGGCAGTAAGCTCTTGGCAATAGAGGACGCTTGTGCCAAATGGTGAGCTGGAGGCCTTTAAATAGAAAATTCAAATGACTTTTGGCTTACCTCTTGGCCGTTAAGTGACCGTTGACGTTTCACAGACGGTTTGCATGTCTCGTGGCTGATGCAAAATTGGAATGCCTGATGCGAATTGGCAATGTGAAATTTTTCGCATTGAATAGTGGCGGTGCGAAGCTGATGCGAAAATTTTCACATTAAGAATTAGTGGTGCGAAGCTGATGCGAAATTTTTCATAGGGAGTTCGCATGGAGAATTGGCGGTGTGAAAATTTTCGCACTGAGAATGGGTGATGCGAAAGTGATGTGAAATTTTTTGCATTGAGTTCACATTGAGGATTGGCGGTGTGAAGCTAATGTGATTTTTTTTGCATTGAGTTCGCACTGAGTTGGCCGATGCGAATTTTTTCGCATTGGTTTCGCACTGAGTTCTGGCGATGCGAAGCTGATGCGAATTTTTTCGCATTGGTTTCGCACTGAGTATGGTTGGTGTGAAATGCTCTGTTTTCCTCTGCTTTTGTCTTCCCCTGCTTTGAATATAAAAAATTTCATCTAAATCATAATAAAATAAAATTAAAGCTAGAAATTCTAACTTAAAAACATGTATCAAATCTATAAAACTTGAAATATAAGAATTTAAAACAAAACAACAAGTAAAAATTCAAAAAATATGGACTTAGTGTCTTTCGACAGACCAAGCCCATCTAACCATTTTTCTTCAGGCTTGATGTGGTTCAAGGAGGTTGATTTCCTCCTTGTCTTTAGAAAATGGCTCCAAGAATGGCTTCAGGCGTTGGCCATTGACTTTGAAAGTCCCGGTACTTCTGAGTAGCTCAACTACTCCATTTGAATAGACTTCATGGATAGTAAATGGACCTATCCATCTTGATTTCAATTTTCTTGGGAAGATATGGAGCTTAGAGTCATCAAGCAAGACTCTTTATCCCTTCTGAAATCTTTTGCGGGAGATTAACTGATCATGCCACCTTTTCAACCTCTGTTTTGCAATGTTTGAATTGATGTAGGCATCATTTCTCAATTCCTTCATCTCATTAAGATCTAGAAATCTCTTCATGCCGGCTCTATTCAAGTCCATGTCGAGTGTCTTGATTGCCCACCAAGCTTTGTATTGCACTTCAACTGGGAGATGACATGCTTTGCCATAGACTAAGCGATATGGAGACATTCCAAGAATGGTCTTGTAAGTTGTCCTGTAAGCCCATAGTGAATCATGAAGTCTAACAGACCAATCTCTTCTGCTCGTATTCACCACTTTCATCAGTATGTTCTTTATCTCCCTATTGGCTAACTCAACTTACCCTGAAATATGAGGGTGGTAAGGTGTAGCTACCTTATGCTTCACCCCATACTTGGCTAAGAGAATTTCAAACGGTTTGTGTAGACCCCCATTTAGGGGCTCATGTTTTTATCACATTTGCTGTAAGCTTTTCTTTGCAGGTGGAAGGCTCTCAAGGAGCCACGTGTCTCTTCCAGATTGACTAGTAAAGAATCAAGTTAGTGGTTTTGATGGCCAATGGAAGCTTGACATGTGGAGATATATTCAGCAGAAAAGCTGAAAACCGTTAAGCTGCAGGAGAGTGGAGTGAGGCAGCTGTGCAAGGCTGGTCTGAGAGCAGGCCGTTAGAGATATTTATTTTGGGGATATTGGCAGAGAGGAGGAAGGCTTTGGGAGGAGTCTGGGGAGGAGAAAAAAAGAACGAGAGGAAAGGGGAAGGCATTTTTTTTTTGGGGTTTTCTGGAGAAAAAGGAAAAGGAGCAGAGAGCTTTAGAGACAGAGAGGAAGAAGCTGCTGGAAGGAGATATTTTTCTAGGTGAGAGAGATTTTTGAGGGTGAGCGTATTCTTCAAATATAGAGAGAGCAAGCTGGTTACAGGGGGATTCTGGAGAGTTTAGCTTGAGAAAAACACAGAGAGACGTTTTTCAGAAGGTTACAGAGATATTTTTGAGGGTATTCTTTAGCTTGGAGGGCAAGCAAGAGCAAGGGAGGGATCGCTCAGGTTTGATCTTTTCTCACTTTAAATCCTCCATTATTACAGTCATGCCATGCTCCTTACTAATATTCGGGTACTTGCTTTCCATTGTTGTTTGCTAAGTCTCTGTTTTCCCCTGTATACATGATATGATGGTTTTGCTATTTATTTGTGTGTTAAGATCCTCCCACCAGCTTCTTTTGAAAGCTCCTTGATCTTCACTAAAAAGGAGCTTGGATTTAATGGCATTATCTTCTTGTGTTCATACTTTGTTTCTCTTCACTTTTCTCTCTGTTTCTAGTACTTTTGGAGTGGGTAACATGTTTGGGTTGACGTCTGAATTGAAGTTGTTTCTGAAGAAGCTTAGCATCCGAGTCTTTGGGAGATATTGGATTGAAAATGACCCTAGCGGTCTACAGTAAGTAGGTTGATGGGTCTAAGTTCTCGTGCTGATCTATCCGGGATATATGGTATTTTTGCAAGAGATGCTAAGGAAAGAGGCATTAAAACAGAGAACCATGGGGAAATAAATAATGGTGTACGCGATTCTTGATGAGAAAAATCAAATAGGTTCTATTACGAGTAGTTTTTATTCCATGGGCTGCCTATAGTTTCGGATGCAGTTCGCAGCATGCATTTGGGGTAGTTATTTGAAGAGGATTCGCTATCACTAGCTTCATTGCCCATGATCCAGATATTGAGCTGGAAATTGCTAAGGGTGGCCAGTTCGTTGAAGCTTCTGGAATGGATGAATGCAACGATACCCCTCTGGAAATCATCTGATACTCATTGCTGACTGTCGACTCAATCAACGCATCCACCATGGCTATTCATGCTATCATCTCTCCATGTCCGTAGTGCCCATTTGACTTGCTATTTTTCTTCATTCATTCCCCACCATTTGTTTCTCATCCACTTATCCCATATCTTTCCCTGTGCACGTAATTCATGCACACAACCCCTTATCATCCTTCCTAAGATTTCTAATAAACTCCATCTCACCATGCATGGAAGTAGCCCACCTATTTATACCCATGTCGCTACCCGACCTACCCATATTTTTGTGTTTACATCCTGTCATCATACTCTCTCTCTCTACACCACTTACCTATCATGCTCCACGTGATTATAGGTATTCTGGAGTATCACGCTGACTACTACTGGAAGATGGGGATGTTGAGGATTATGCTGCCAATATTCCTCTATCGATTGAGGTTCAATTGCCACTCTCAAGGTTATGGGAACTCACGTGGCTATTACTGTAAATGGATCAAACTGCCACTTTGAACTGAATGTATTCAAGTCAGTGATTGCTAGTGTTTTCCCAATATCGATCAGGTTGCTAGGTGATGTATCCGCTTTTTAGGAAGAGAGTTGTTGAAAGATAGGCAATGATGATAGGAGAAGAAGACAACTATAGCAGCAGGTTTTTGAAGAAGCATCTCTTTGAGAATTTGTTAAAGCATCCAGAGTCCATGACAAATACTAAATTGGCTATAAGTGAAACATATCAACAAGCTGGCATGATTTTGTCTGGATACTGAAAGAGTTACTTACCGAAATGATGGTTTTACTGCTCCCATAGCAGTGCTTGTTGGTAACCATCTCTATGTTGCCAATGTTGAAGATTTGAGGGGTAGAGTTGGACGTACCAAAGTGTTTCAATAATGCCGTTTTGACTGATTCATCATATTCTTGAATGAGAGCTCACTCAGACTCTCTAAAGCCCAAATTTTCCCTAACGGCCTTCAAAGATTGCCAGAAGAGACTATCTCAATGATGGCGAACTCCAGGGCTCTCAGGAGATTGAGAATTGCATGTGAGAGAGCTAAGAGGACTCTCTCTTCCACTACCCAGGCCACCATTGAAATTTTTTCTTTGTATGAAGGCGTTGATTTCTATTCCCTCCATACTCACCTCACATGCCCGAGTCTCTCACCAAAGAAGTTGTCTTCTTCATTACTTTAGTCGTCATTGTGCATCATTTTGGCCAAGTCATGAAATAAGCATTCCTTTGCTCTTGTGTCGCTCCATTCCTGGTTCATATTCTTAAATCATCGTACATATTTTCCCATGCCCATTTCCTTCATACTCACCACCCGTCGGGACTTATTCTCAGTCTCTTTCGCTTCACTGCTCACCCATATAAACCACCATGCAAACACGTGACCACATATACCTATCCTACCCACATATTTCCCTACGTTCCCATCCTAACTGATTTTCATACCCACACCCTTGTAACCATATCATCACCACTCTCGCCCATACCTCTGCTCTTCATACCTATATCTTTATGCTTACACCCATGTCTCATACCCTATGCAAATCTGAGTCGGATTTTCATCGCCGGAGGCAGCGCCGGAGCACCCAATCCCTGCTTGTTATGATGGTCAGTGGGCAGCGCTTCAGTGGGACGCATCCCATATAAACGGAAACGGTCCGAAACCATGGCTAAACCGCTACAATAATCTGAGTCGGGTTATCATCATCAAATGACAGCTTGCTGGCCGTGACGCTCTCATGAGGCAGAATCTTGTAATGGCGAATACTTTGGGCAATAGAGAAGTATGAGGAAAGATTGAAGCCTCCACTTCAGAGGAATTCTTTGGACGGTGCAGCTGTGAAGTAGAGTTTTGGTGATAATTTATGACTCAGTTTCGCGATTCCGGCACCTCGGGTTGTTCAGGCGCGGAAGAAGAGCTCTCCCAGAAGGCTTTGTTGCTGCTAAAATTCTGGCATCTAATCTTGAAAAGACATGGCTGAGTCTTCATGTTCAGGAAACAACAGCAACTGTCTCAACTGCAGCCATTACGTCGAAGAAATCTGATCCATTGGCTTCTGGGGTTCCTAATGTTGCCTCACTTCAGCCAGGAAGTTCTTCAAGCATGGATATTCCTTCATCTTCAATAAGTAAAGATGTTGAATCCTCAGAGGCGAGACCCTTAGTCGCTTCTGAGATAATAGAGGAAAGTAAAAGTTGTGAACATCCAGTTAAGGAGAATATTGAAGTGGGTGATGCCCCACCCTCAAAGGTTCTTCATGCGAATGAGTTGAACAGTGGTGAGAATGAACAGCCAGCATCTTTGAACGCAACAGCAAAGGAATTGCTTCCTATAACAGCAGACCTCAACAGTTCTGAAGTTTGTCCTATATCTCCCCCATTGAAGATGGGATCTAAAGGGCGAGCAAGGCTCATAGCATCGTGGCCTGATTCAGTGACTATTCTGGCATCCAGTCAAATCTCCAGGGCATGTATCACACGGCCACCTTCAGGCATGCTACTTTGACCATTATGTCCTTCTCACTTCCTCCTTTCATCTATTTTTTTTTAAATGATAAAAAAATAAAAAAATAATTTCCCACACTCTCATTCCTCAAAAATAATTTTTCAATTTCCATTTTGTAAATAACTCTTCAAATTTTGATTTTCAGATAAATCTCAACTCTCCTCCTTCATCCTTAGAACCTCTTAGGTTCCAAAGTCTTTTTTTTTTTTTCCAATAAATATTTGTTGCCATATTTCCTTTCGGCATACAATTTTCACAATTCTTTTGTTTTTTTAAATGTCTTAAAATAAGCTAAAATCAAATTCCATAATTCTAAGTGATAGAGTTTGCGGAATTGATTCATGCAAAATAAACGGGCTTTGGTGGGGGCCCCACATATGTGATTGATCGATTGATTGACTGATTGATTGATTTAATTGTTATGCATGATTGATGATTATTCTGCTCTATGACATGCTCCAAATTATTTCTTAATTGTGTACTAACCTCCCTCTCTATGATAGCGCATTGATCGTTCATGGCCCAGGTACACATTCACTCGCATCCTAGTCATTTTCTTTATGTATGTTTTGATTCTCACATGTGCATGATCACTCTAAGTATTCATTGATTCCCTCATCAATTGCCATGATTGCTTCATTTTATTAGTAGAGACCCGACTTTAGGGACTTAAAGGGGTGCTACGGTCTGTACCGTACCTTCCCGATAAGTAACCTGACCCCCGAACTCGATCTGGTTTTTCACAGACCACCTTTTCCAAAACAAGGAGTCACACTTAGGGTTTTTCTTTCTTATTTTGTTTACCCTTTAAAAATAAAACAAAAATAGGTGGCGACTCCAAGTCAGTTTTCTTAATTGAAATAAAATCAATTTTTCAAAATAAAAATCAAGCTCGCCTTCGAGTGGGAAACGCATTGAGCCGAAATGTGGGGTCCACAGTTTGTTACAAAAATGAGTACCCCCATCACTGATTATGGCTTTGGGTACTCCAAATCTGGAGAAGATGTTCTCTTTGAGAAACTTGAGAACAACTCTATGGTCATTTCGCTTGCACGGGATTGCTTCAACCCATTTAGAAACATAATCCACTCCCACTAAGATGTAAGAATAGCCGAAGGACATAGGAAAAGGTCCCATGAAGTCAACGCCCCATACATAAAAAAAAATCAATTATTAAAATGGGATTCAAAGGCATCATGTTCTTACATGTTAATTTCCCAAGCCTCTGGCATCTGTCACAGCTTCTACACATGGTGAGGGCATCTTTGAAGAGTGATGGCTAGCAAAAACCCGATTGCAACACTTTCATAGTTGTCTTCTGAGAAGCAAAGTGGCCTCCACATGCGCTCTCGTGGCAATGACTGAGGATCCCCTGTTGCTCTTGCTCAAGGACGCACTTCCGGATTATTTGATCCACACAATATTTGAATAGGAATGGCTCTTCCCAGTAGTAAGCATGAACTTTTGCAAAGAAGTGCTTCTTATCTTGTGCTTTCCACTCACTTGGAACTTCTCCGATAACTAAATAGTTAGCAATATGAGCATACCAAGGAGCGACTTCTATCAACATGAGTGACTCTTCTGGAAAATCATCATTTATTGGCAGACTGTGGGAATTATGTGCTATGGCTAGCCTCGACAGATGGTCGGCTACCACATTTTCCACTCCCTTCTTGTCTTTGATCTGAATATTGAATTCTTGAAGCAAGAGAATCCATCTGACTAGCCTCGCTTTTGCATCTTGTTTAGTCAAAAAATATTTCAAGGCTGAATGGTCAGTCAAAACCACAATGAAAGACCCTACCAAGTAGGCGCGGAATTTGTCTAAGGCAAAAACTACAGCCAACAATTCTTTCTCAGTGGTTGTGTAGTTTCTTTGCGCTTCATTCAATTTTTTGCTTGCATAGTAGATTACATAGGGCTTTCCATCTTCTCTTTGCCCAATAACAACTCCTATAGCAAAGTCACTGGCATCGCACATCACTTCAAATGGTAATTGCCAGTTGGGAGCTCTCACTATTGGAGCGGTTGTCAGCAATAACTTCAATTCTTCAAAACTCCATTGACATCGATCATCCCATACAAATTTAGCATCCTTCACCAATAGCTCACAAAGAGGTCTTGCAAGTTTAGAGAAATCTTTGATGAACCTCCTATAGAACCCAGCATGGCCAAGGAATTGCCTTACTCCTTTGATAGTTGTTGGCGATGGCAACTTAACAATCAGTTCAACTTTTGCTTTGTCCACCTCAATGCCTTGACTGGAGATAATATGCCTAAGGACAATCCCTTGGGGTACCATGAAATGGCATTTCTCCTAGTTGAGCACCAAGTCTTTCTCAATGCATCGGTTCAGCACAACTTCCAAATTAACTAAGCATTCGTTAAACGCACTTCCATATACGGTGATATCATCCATAAAGACTTCCATAATATGCTCCATCATATCACTGAAAATGCTTAACATGCATTTTTGGAATGTTGCTGGTGCATTGCATAAGCCAAAAGGCATTCGTCTGTATGCATAAGCTCCGAATGGACAAGTGAAAGTGATCTTCTCCTGATCTTCAACAGCAATTTCAATTTGAAAATACCCGGAGTAGCCATTCAAAAAATAGTAGAATGGATGGCCTGAGACCCTCTCAAGCACTTGATCAATAAACGGCAATGGGAAGTGGTCCTTCCTTGTTATAGTATTCAACTTTCTATAATCAATACACACCCTCCAACCTGAAGTGAGGCATGTAGAAACTTCCTCTCCCTTATCATTTTGGACCACTGTGATCCCTAATTTCTTTGGCACGACTTGCGTAGGACTCACCCATGGGCTATCTGATATGGGGTAGATAATACCTGCCTAAAGTAGCTTAAGCACCTCAGCTTGCACCACCTCTTGCATGTGAGGATTCAACCTTTGCTGGGGTTGATGAACTGGCTTAGCTTCTTCTTCCATGTATATATGATGAGTACAGACTAAAGGGCTGATCCCTTTCAAATCAGAAATTTTCTACCCTATCACCTTCTTACATCTCCTGAGGATTTCAAGTAGACAACCCTCCTGAGTAGTGGTAAAAGATGAAGAAATAACAATAGGGCTCTCCTTATTCTCCTCCAGGTATGCATACTTCAACTCTGTGGGTAATGGCTTCAGAATAAGCTTTGTGGGCTCCTCTTCAACGACTTCTTGCGTCTCCTCCTCATTGAATAAAGGGAGAATTTCTTTCCTCATCTTCAAAGGAGGCAGAGTAGCAAGCGGATCTAAGGGTTCAGGTAACCCTTCATCAAGATCCCCAAACTTCTCGTTCAAGTCTTCTAGCATCTTCTGATCACAATGCTCCTCCACTAAGTTATTAATCATACATACCTCTTTTGGTCCTTCTTCTTCTCCCGGATGGAATTTTTTATTGCACATATAGAAGATGTTGAGTTCCAACGTCATGTTGCCAAATGTAAGCTGCATGACTCCATTCCTACAATTGATGATGGCATTTGAAGTAGTTAGGAATGATCTTCCAAGTATGATAGGAATATAGTTAGTTCCTTTGGCAATCGGATCCGTATCAAGAACAACAAAGTCCACTAGGCAGTAGAACTTGTCAACTTGAATTAGGCCATCTTCAATCATACCTCTTGGAATTTTCACAGATCTATCTACTAGAGATAGAGTGATTGATGTTGGCTTCAACTCTCCCAGTCCCAATTGCTTATAGACAGAGTAGGATAGCAAATTCACACTTGCTCCCAAGTCCAACAAAGCTTTTTCCACACACATCTCTCCATCATCACTGATATGGTAGGACAGCCCGGATCTCTGTATTTCACTGGGGACTTGCACTGTATAATGGAACTTACTTGCTTAGTTAAGAAGGCTTTCTTACTCACATTCAACCCTCTTTTGATAGTGCACAAATCCTTCAGGAATTTTGCATAAGTCGGAACTTGCTTGATCATGTCTAGCAAAAGGGATATTAACTTTCACTTGCCTCAACACTTCAAGAATTTCTGATGCGTTGTTGATTTCCCTCTTTCCATGCAAAGCTTGAGGGAAAGGTGGAGGCATGTGTTTCTTTATTACTTCTTCTTGATTGATGATCCTCTCTAGTTTTTCATTCACCTTAGCTTCAAGGTCCTCCTTCTTTGTACTGCTTCCTTTCTTCTTTCCTTTGTTTTCCTCCCTCTTCTCTTTCTCTGCTTCAGTCTCTGGTTCTTGCTCTGGGTTTAGCTCTTGCTCTGGCTTGGGCATAGGTAGATCAACCTCTTTACCACTCCTTAGAGTGATTACTGCATTGACTTCCCTCATCTGAGAAGATTCTCCCTCCTGAGCCTCCACTTCATGGATAGCCTTTGGATTTTGATGAGGTTGAGAAGGAAATTTTCCTTTCTCTTGCACTGTGTTGAGATTAGTAAGCCTTGAGATCTGGTATTGGAGATTATCTATCTTCTGAGATAGATCATTGTGCTTCCCATCCATTCTTCTATCTCTATTGGTCAATTCTTGCATGATATGAGCATTTTCTTGCCTGATCTGATCATTGGTGGATCTCTGCTCTGCAACAAAGTCTCCCACAACCTTGTTAAGGTTCAGAATGGCTTGTTCAAGACTTGAGGCTTGCGGGGGTGCTTGGCCAAGTTGAGTGTACTGAGGTGCCCTTGGCTTCCAAGAGAAATTCAGATGGTTCCTCCAATTTGAATTGTAGGTGTTGTTATATGGAGCATTATTTTTGGGCTTGAACTGTCTAATAAAATTTGCTTGATCCCTAAACATTTCTCTCATAGCTAGCATCATAGGACACTCATCCACCAAATGCTCAAAAGATTGACAAATTGAACATGGCTTACCTTGCATTGGTGTGTCTGAAATGGCCTACACTCCAAGTTCCTTGATTCTTCTTCTTGCCAAAGTTGCATAATTTGCTTTTGTATCAGTACCTTCATTCAAAGTATACATTCTGGCCTTAGCATTTGAAGCATTTGATTGAGAATTCATTCTTCCCACTTCTCTGGCATTGGGCTCATCCCATCCTCTTGAAACTTCAGCTACATAACTCAAGAAATCCATGGATTCTTCTGGATTCTTACTCATGAAGTCTCCTTTGCACATTGTTTCTAAGGTTTGCTTCATTGAGGAAGACATACCACCGTAAAAATAGCTCACCAATAACCATGTATCAAAGCCATGGTGAGGACAAGCGTTGATAGCTTCCATGTATCTTTCCTAACATTCATAAAATTTCTCATTCTCCTTAGCAGAGAAGTTTGAGATTTGCCTTTTCAAGCCATTGGTCTTGTGAGTCGGGAAAAATTTCTTAAGAAATTTAGCTTGCAAATTAGTCCAAGATCGGATACTCCTTGGCCTTAAAGAATTAAGCCAGACTTTGGCCTTGTCCTTTAAACTGTAAGGAAATAGCTTAAGCCTCATCAAGTCGATTGAAGTTCCTCCATCTTGGAAAGTGTTGCAAACTTCTTCAAATTCCTTGATATGCTGGTAGGGATTCTCACGGTCCATCCCATGAAAAATAGGTAGAAGTGGCACAATATGTGGTCGGATCACTAGCTGCTCTGTAGGTGGCACTATGCATGATAGTGCACTCATACGAGACGGATGCATGCGGTCCCTCATGGATCGGTATGAGTTGAGATTTTCAGCTGGAGCATGTTGACTATACTGATCTTCACGTATAGCTTCCATGACTTCCACTTCCAATTCCAACTCTGTTTCATGAGGATTTTTTATTTTCACAAGTCTTCCCTCACTATCTCGTATCCAATATGGCATACACAACTAGTAATATCTTAAACAAAAATAAAAACAAAGAAAACACAAGAAGAACGTTTCTTAAAAGAAAGAAAATTACTGTTAAATAAAATCTAATTTAAAAGCTAAACTAAAAAAAATAGAGATAAATAAAAGGAAATAAAATAAAAAGTTAGTAAAGGAAAAGAAAATTCACCAAACTTGTGATGAAGATCACAAGTATTCTAAAAAGATAACATCACTGTGAAGTGGCACCATTCCCGGCAGCGGCGCCATTTGATTCATTTAGCCCAGCTGGTGTCTTCTAATTCAGTCCTCAGACGGGAGTAATCAATAAAATTTATAACCTATTTCACCATGTACTAGGATAACCTCAGCTGGCATAGCATAGTGGCTCTAGGATCGTTCATTGGGATGGGTTTTCATTTCACACCTAATATTAGTTTAAAGAATTGATTTGGTGTTTTTTCTTTTCTAAGTTAGCTTTAAAAGAAAACATAAACTTTGATTTGGAAAAGGTTGGTTTTAAGCTAACAAAAAAAAAAAAAAAATGGTAACTGATTTTTAATTACAAAGAAAATGGTCTCTTGGATTTTCAGGTTACTAAGTTCAGGCCCTTTACACAAAAATGGAGATTCCGGATCTTTCCTTGCATTGGGGATTTAACCTATAGTTATCCTCCCAACCGGTGTGTTATAGTTGCTTCCCAATAATGGTTTCAATGCTAATTCCCTCTCATTGATGCATCTTGCAATGGCTCGTACCTCTCACTTAGTATTTGCCATTCAAAGTGATCCTTAACCTTGGATTACCCTTCACAAGCTCGCAAGATATAACTAATGGATGTCTCCTTAGAGTCCAAAAGCTTACCAAGTTTTGGCTATTCTAGAAAATCCTACCTTTAAACCACCTACCAGAGGCTCACAAGAGATAAACTAGTGTAACTCAATGGATAGAGTCCACTTGCCTTACCAAGTTTTGGCTATTCTAGAAAATCCTACCTTTAAACCACCTACCAGAGGCTCACAAGAGATAAACTAGTGTAACTCAATGGATAGAGTCCACTTGCCTTACCAAGTGTTGGCCCAGGTGATTTTAAGGTGTTTTAAGTTAACTAAAAATATAGAAACCATTATGTAGACCCCCCCGGAGAGAGAAGAGAGCTGAGATTGTTTTTTTCTTTTTGTATATAATCTTCTGACCACCCCTGGAATTAAGCTGATGGGGCGGCCAGATGGGACAATGGAGGGGCAGAGAGTAAGTGAACCAAAAGGCGGGAAATGAAAAGATCTTAAAAAAAGAAAAAAAGAAAAAGAAAAGAAGAGGAGCTAAAGAAAGCAAAGCTGAAAAAGGGAAGAAGGAGGGGGAAAAAGCGTTTTTTTTTTGGAAAAAAAGGAAGAACAGGGCAGAAGAGGAGCATGGGAGCTCGCCCGAGTGGTCCAGGTATGATTTCAGCATCTTCTGGACTTTCTTGTTTCATTGTGATGCAACCCTGATTTTTTTTTTTTTAGTGTTTTATTTTTATTTTTTATTGAGTTCGTTTGTTGTTTGGAGTGGGTATCATAGGCCATTCGTTCGTTTTGCAAGGCTGTTGCCTGACCATGCATGACCCCATTCAACGTCCATTCCATGCGAATGATCTCTTGCATACACGACCAACTGACCTAAAACTCATCTCTTGTTTTCTACTGCCCCAAAGCTGATCAACCCATCAACCTTGCATGCATGCGATCACCTCGCGTGGGAGTGGCGTACCCCATTTCCGCTTGCTGCAAAGCCCTTTCTATATCCACACCTCTACCCACTTCTCATTTGATCACTGCCCTCCACGTCATTTTCTCTCATACCAACTATCTAACCTTCTCCCACCACCAATCTTCCATACCCGTCACACCACCGCTAGCCCCACTTTCTCTCACTAGGATTCATGCACCCATTTTTTTTCTAAAAAAAAAAAAAAAGAAAACCACCACCCATGTTCTGTGCTCCCTCACAGCCCATGCTTGGGCCACCTCGTAACCCTTGTTCTCACCCCCCATTTTCATACCCATGCAACCAGTTTTTCTCACCCTCTTATCACCCACATTTCGTCTCACCCAAACCCGTTGTTTTGCTGAACCCATCACCACCACCACTTGGTTATTCTGCACCTCCTACCCCATGTTTGCTCCTGCTCGCGAGTTTCCGACGCCATGCTGCACCCACGACGGAACCGCGGCCCCCATCAACGCATACCATGGGCAATGGCGCTCTCGCCATTGTGCCAATCTTTGCGCCACCAGTTGAGGCGTCGCTGCTACACGATCCTCCTTTGCCACCACCTCGCAACGTCTTCCATGACCCCGTCTAGCCTGCCCACCACCATTCTCTGTCAAGCAATAGAAGCTAGTTTGAAATGGTACCAGTTGGAAGGTGCATCTTTAGGCAAAAGTGTTAAAAGCTAAGGATGCAGCCCATGGATTGGTAGTTGAGCTTCTCTATCCCAAGCCCAAATTTGCATAAGTGTCCCAGGCCCGAATTTGCATATTATTTCAATTATTATTATTAATTATTATTATTATTAACTATTATTATTATTATTATTATTATCATTATTATTATTATTATTATTAACTATTATCATTATTATTATTATTATTATTATTATTATTATTATTAACTATTATTATTATTATTATTACTATTATTACCATTATTATTATTATTATTATTATTATTATTATTATTATTATTAACTATTATTATTATTATTATTATTACTATTATTACCGTTATTATTATTATTATTATTATTATTATTATTATTATTATTATTATAAGCTAAGCCCATTTCCAATTCCTAAGCCCATGTCCAACCCTATCCTAAACCCTTTAACCCCTTTAAAAAGCCTAAAAGCCTATCATTATTAACCCCTCTTCAAAGTGCCTTTTCAAAGCCCAAGGTCCATCCCTAAAGGCCCAGATCCTAAATCCCTTTAACCTCTTTTCAAAGCCCGCCCTCAAGGCCCAGATCCATAAGCTCTTTAACCACTTTTAAAAGCCTGAAAGCCTATCATTATTAACCCCTTTTCAAAGCCCATCTTAAAGGCCCAAATCCTAAAACCCATTTTAAAAGCCTCCTAAGCACATTTCCAACCCTTAACCCCTTTCAAATCGCTAAAGCCCAGATCCTAAACCGTTTAACCCCTAAAGCCTATTATTATTAACCCCTTTCCATATTATTATTATTATTCTAAACCCTTTAACCCTTAAAGCCTATTATTATTAACCCCTTTTCATATTATTATTATTATTGTTGTAATTATTATTATTATTATTAACAGATATCATTATTATTATTATTATTATTGTTGTTGTTGTTGTAATTATTATTATTCTTATTAACAGATATCATTATTATTATTATTATTATTATTATTATTGTTATTATTATTACTATTGTTATTATTGTTATTATTATTATTATTATTATTAATCGATATTATTATTATTATTATTAACGGATATTATTATTATTAACGGCTATTATTATTATTATTATTATTATTATTATTATTATTATTATTATTATTATTATTATTATTATTATCATTATTATCATTATTATTATTATTGTTTTTATTACTATTATTATTATTAAAAATCTATATTCTCACGGTTCAATTTCCTAAAGTTCATTTCTTATTATTATTATTATTATTAATTCAACTTTTGAAATCTATATTTTCGCAATTTAATTCCCTAAAGTTCATTTCTCATTTTCTTCGACAAATTTCATATTAATTACCGAAGCTCTAATCTTTTAAATTTGATTCCCAAGACTCCAATTTTCAAATAAACTCCAAGAATCCCGTTTTCACTCGAATAGCTTTAATTCCATTTCGGTTTTTAAATAATCTTCTGATCTTCTTGATTCTACGTAAGCAAAAATGAATTCTTCGTAATTGTAAAACATGAAATTTGTAAGACTAATCCATGAACCATAAATTGGGCTTTAGTGGGGGCCCGATGTTTGATCCCTTTCGATTGTCAACTGTTGCACTTAATGTATTTTGTTTGATCTTCGTTTTGCACTTCAATATGCATGAGCTATATTCCGTATTCATTAATTGTGCGATAATCCCGTTTCTTGATGGTGCATTCCGGCTCGTGGCCCAAGTACGCATACACTTTCATCCTGACCATTCTCTACGCATGTTCCAATTCTCATATGCATGATTTGACTTAGGCATCCATTGACTTTCTCATTAATTGCAATGTCGGCTTCATTTTATTAGTAGAGACCCGACTTTAGGGACTTAGAGGGGTACTACGGTTCCTACTGTACATTCCCGATAAGTAACCTGACCCCCGAGCCCGATCTGATTTTTCACATACCGCCTTTTCTAAAATAAGGAGTCACACTTAGGGTTTTCTTTCTTATTTTGTTTACCTCTTTAAAAATAAAACAAAAATAAGTGGCGACTCCAAGTCATTTGTCTTAATCAATAAAATCATTTTTCAAACAAAAATCGAGCTCACCATCAAATGGGAAACGCATGAGCCGAAATGCGGGGTCCACACATTACCAGGTCACAACTTCCTCTTCATTAAAAATTGAAACAAGGAAAACTCTCACTTTTGTAGTCGGGTCCCTTTCCAAGCTCTCTTCCGTCCAAGAGACAAAAAGTCTAGCCACTCATCCCCTAAGAAAACATCTTCAGAGGTTGTTTGGCTAAAATGAAAAATACAATCAAAATGATAAGGTAAGGCAGAGCAACGCTCTGTATATTTCTTACTAAAAACATGTACAAGTGATCTCCTCTCCAATGTCTTCCCCTCTTGAGAGAGACGAAAGATATCAGAGATGGCTTTTGAGATATGGAAAAAATGTATCAGGGATTGTCTCCAGGGATCTTTTTTACAAGGAGATATCTTAGGATATATAAAGAGAGATATTTTCAACCTCTTAATTAGATATCCTAAATATCCTAAAAGATCTTCAACTGATTACAAGGAGAGAACTGGTAATTGACACCAAATATCTTAAGGTAAAAAGATCTAAAAGAGGCGGTGTAAAATATCTAGCTATTATATTTTTGCATTGGAGGTAGATGGTGCGAAAAATTTTGCATCGGAGAAAGTCAGTGCAGAAATTTTCACATTGGGAAAGTGTACTGTGAAAATTTTCGCATTGAGAAATGTCAGTGCGAAAATTTTCGCATCAAGGAATGTCAATGCGAAAATTTTCGCAGCAGGAAATGTCAATGCGAAATTCCTCCTCAACTTTGCGCAGTTGCCTTCAAATGGCCATAACTTCCTTGTTTCAGCTCCAAATTGCACACCGTTTGAATTTTTGGACTCCTGACTTCCCAAGCTTCGAAATGATATATAGAATGTAAGAATTGGACTCCAGGAAGTGCTCCAAATTGTCCTTGAAACTTTTGTCCTTTGAATTTCACATAGCATGTGAAGATTTCGCATCACCATGCAAAATTACTTCATGATGAATTTCTCTCTCTGATTCTCTTCCTTGCATCTCTTGATTGGCTTGGAAACTCATTCCCAAGGGTTGCACAAAGTTCTTCCTCATTCTTGGCTTTCTTCAATGATCAAAAAGCTATCAAAAACACCAAAACTAGCCAAAATTTGATTAAAAACATATGCAAAGGTCCTTAACGTGCCAATTGAGTTAAAAGGTATTAATTACTACTCAAAAGTGTTTAAAAGAGTTTATAACAAGCTATAAAAGAGTACTTTTTGAGTAGTAATCACAGACCTAAGTTGTTCATAGCATTTAAAGGCTTAAGCTCACGATGCAAAATCCTTCATATCATCCACACCCCTAAGCTGCTTATAGCATCTAGAGTCGTGAGCTCAAAGAACTCCAAGTCATTGATATCATCCATAGGCTTGAGCTATTCATAGCATCTAAAGCCTTGAGCCCATGACCTACAGTTGTTGATGTCATCCACAACCCTGAGTTGTACATAGCATCTAAATCTCTCAATTGATGATCCAGAATCATTTACATAAACCATAGTCCAAAATTGTTCGTTGGATCTAGAGCCTCGAGCTCAAAGGATCCTAAGTCATTCATTTAATCCATAATCCTAAGTTGTTCATAGCATTCAAAGGCTTAAGCTCATGACCCAGAGTAGCTTATGCCAGCCACGGTCTTGAGATGTTCAAAACATCAAGAGCCTTATGCTCACGACTCAAAGTCGCTAATGTCAACCATAACCCTCCACTATTCATAGCATCTAGAGCCTTAAGTTCATGACTTGGATTCAATTATGTCATTAACAACCTTAAGTTATTCATAGCATCTAGAGGGTTAAGCTCATGCCATAAAATCATTCATATCATCCACAACCTTGAGCTACTTATTACATCTAGAGCCCCAAACTCACAGGACCCCAAGTCGTTGATATCATCCATAGGCTTGAGCTATCTATTGCATCAGGAGCCTTGAGAACATGACCCAAAGTTGTTCATGTCATCTATAACCCTACACTGTTCATAACATCTAGAGCCCTTAACTAATAACCTAGAGTCGGCATTCATAACTTTGATCTATTCATAGCATTTAAAGCCTTAAGCTCACAACCCAGAATTGTTCATATCATCTATACACCTGAGTTGTTCATAGAATCTGATCACTACTCAAAAAGTGCTATTTGATAGCTTGTAATTAACTTTTTTAAACACTTTTGAGTAGTATTTATCACCTTTTAACCCAATTAACATATTAAGGACCTTTGCAATCATTTCTAATCACTTTGTGTAAGTTTTGGTGTTTTTGTTAGTAATTTGATTACCAACGCAATCCGAGATTGAGGAGAGTTCTTTGGAATCCATGGCAAAGCAATGGAAAGCTCAGAAACATGAAGAACCAAAGCTTTGAAGCTTTAAAGTCCTTTTCCATAAGCAAATCCGGAATGCAAGGAGGGGAAGCAAAGAGAAATCTACCATGAAGCATTCTAGAGGAAAGTCACTATCAGCCACTTTTGGAGCACTTCCTGAAGCTCAATTTATGCATACTATATGTCGTTTCGAAGCTCGGGAAGTTATCAATCCAATGCTTTCAACGGTGCATGATTAGAAGTTGAAATGAAGGAGTTACAGCCATTGGAAGCCGATCACTCCAAGCTGAAGGCCAATTTCCCAGGGCTGCGAAATTACAGGAGGATGGCTGCGAAATCAGCCTTTGGCTGCGAAATGGTGTCCTTCATGCTGCGAAATTTTGCAGCCATCTTGCACAGCTGTGAAATTCTCCTAAAGCTTCCCGATATTTGCGACCAACATTTTGAGATTTTTTGCTTTAAATATTTGATGTCTAAATCCCCAAACTCTCCTTGTAATCCACCTATCATAGGATTCCTTAATCTTTAAGCAAGAACAAAGGGTAAATAACCCCATATATAATGCTTGTAAATTTCCATTAAAAGAGGAGGTTGGGAAGCTTGTTCTCACAGACATCCGTTGTATAGTTTTGAAGGAAGTAAAATTCAGAGCCTTTGCTCTGCCTTACCTTCTCGTTTTGATTGTATATATTTATTTAATTTTTCTTACTAGCCAAACAAGCTCTGAGGATGTTTCCTCAGAGAATGAGTGGCTAGGCTTTTAGTTCCTTGGAGCTAAGGTTGCCGGGTAAGGCCCCAATTGCAAGAATTTGTAGTTTTGTTGTTTCAGCCATTAATGAAGAGAAAGTGTGACCCATTAATGATTTCTATGTTTTTAGTTAACTCAAAACACCCTCAATTCACTTGAGCCAACACTTGGTAAGGCAAGTGATCTCCGTCCATGGAGATGCACTAGTTTATCTCTTGCGAGCTTTTGGGAGCTGACTTGAAGGTAGGATTTTCTAGAATTGCCAACACTTGGTAAGCTTTTGGACTCCAAGGAGACATCCATTAGTTATCTCTTGTGAGCTTGAGAAGGGAAGTCCAAGGTTAATGATCACCTTGAATGGCAAATGCTAGGTGAGAGGCACGAGCCATTGCAAGTTGCATCAGTGAGAGGGAATTAGTGCTGAAATCCATTAAAGGGAAACATCTGTACAACACCTATTAGAGAATTAACTATATGTTAATTCTCTAATGCGAGGAAAAGAACCAAGTGACCGGAGCTCTGTTTTTGCATGAGGATCCTCCCTTGTGAACCTAAAATCCAAGGAATGTTTTTCTTCATAAGTAATTTCCATTACTTTCTTTTTAGTTAGCTTAAAACAAAACCTTTTTCAATTAAAGTTTATGTTTTCTTCTTAAGCTAACCTTGAAATGAAAAAGCACCAATTTAACTTTGAATTGGTATCAGTTGTGAGTTGAAAACCCTTCCTAGTGAACGATCCTAGAGCCACTATGCTATAACTAAGGCTATCCTAGTGCATGGTGATATAGGTTATAAATTTTGTGGATTACTCCCTTTTGAGGACCACAATCAAGGAACACCAACTGGACATGAATCAGCTGAGACACCAATTGGGAACCACGAATCAAATGGCATCGTTGCCGGGCACAGGTGCCGACTTCACAGTGATATTATTTCAACGTACTTGTGATTTTCATCACAAGTTTGGTGAATTTTCTTTCATTTTACTAACTCTTTTAATTGTTTCTTTTACTTGTTCATATTCTAACATAGCTTTTAATTTAGTTTTAATTCATCTAAGTCTTTTTGTAGTCTTGTTTTCTTTTGTTTTCCTCTGTTTTTGTTTTTGTTACAGTTGATACTAGTTGTGTATGCCAAACTGGATACGAGATAGTGGAGGAAGGTTGTTAAACGTGAAACACCTCATAACAAGGAATTGGAATTGAGCTTGAACATCATGGAAACTATACCTGAAGATTAGCATAGTCACCATGGTCATCAGGACAATCCCAATGAATTTAGATCAATGAGGGACCGCATGCATCCACCTCGTATGAGTGCACCATCATGTATAGTGCCCCCTACAGAGCAGCTAGTGATCAGACCCCATATTGTTCCACTTCTAGCAACTTTCCATGTAATGGAAAGTGAGAATCCCTATGCACATATCAAGGAATTTGAAGATGTTTGTAATACATTCCAAGAGGGAGGAGCTTCAATCAACTTGATGAGGCTTAAGCTATTTCCTTTTACTTTAAAGGATAAGGCCAAGATTTGGCTTAATTCTTTAAGGCCAAGGAGTATCCGTACTTGGACTGATTTACAAGCTGAATTCCTCAAAAACTTTTTTCCTACTCACAGAATAAATGGCTTGAAGAGGAAAATTTCAAACTTCTCAGCTAAAGAGAATGAGAAATTCTACGAGTGTTGGGAAAGATACATGGAAGCCATTAATGCTTGTCCTCACCATGGTTTTGATACGTGGCTGTTGGTGAGTTATTTCTATGATGGGATGTCTTCCTCAATGAAGCAACTCATGGAAATAATGTGTGGAGGGGATTTCATGAGTAAGAATCCTGAGGAAGCTATGGATTTCTTGAGTTATGTGGCTGAAGTCTCAAGGGGATGGGATGAACCGAATAAAGGAGAAGTGGGGAAAATGAAGTCTCAACCAAATGATTTTCATGCTAAGGCTAGGATGTACACCTTGAATGAAGATGTTGATATGAAAGCAAAATTTGCATCTATGACAAGAAGATTGGAGGAGCTAGAACTAAAAAAGATGCATGAAGTGCAAGCTGTTGCTGAAACACCAATGCAAGTAAAGCCATGTTCTATTTTTCAATCTTATGAACACTTGGTGGAGGAGTGCCCTACAATTCCAGTTGCTAGAGAAATGTTTGGAGATCAAGCAAATGTTATTGGACAATTCAAGCCCAATAGCAATGCTTCATATGGAAACACTTACAACTCAAGTTGCAGGAATCATCCAAATTTTTCATGGAAGCCAAGAGCACCTTAGTACCAACAGCCGGCTCAACCATCTCGACAAGCTTCAAGTCTTGAACAAGCAATAGTGAATCTCAGCAAGGTTGTGGGAGATTTTGTTGGAGACCAAAAATCCATCAATGCTCAACTCAGTCAAAGAATTGACAGTGTATAGAATACTTTGAATAAAAGGATGGATGGGATGCAAAATGACTTATCTCAGAAGATAGATAATCTCCAATACTCAATCTCAAGGCTCACTAATTTGAACACGGTGCAAGAGAAGGGTAGATTTCCTTCTCAACCTCACCAAAACCCCAAGGGTATCCATGAAGTGGAAACTCATGAGGGAGAATCTTCACAGGTCAGAGATGTCAAAGCCTTGATCACTTTAAGGAGTGGTAAAAAGGTTGAGTCGTCAACACCCAAGCCACATGTTGAAGAGAAAGAAGAAGAAGCGACAAAGAAGATGGAGGAAATCAAAGGAAAGAAGAAAGATATCAGTGAAGGGAAAGAGGACCATGATTCAACAGTGAATGCAAATCCGGAGAAAGAACTTATTAAGGAAGAAATGATGAAGAAACACACATCTCAACCTTTTTCTCAAGCTTTGCATGGGAAAAGGGGGATAAAAAATGCATCAGAAATCCTTGAAGTATTGAGGCAAGTGAAAGTCAATATTCAATTGCTGGATATGATTAAGCAAGTTCCAACATATGCAAAATTCCTAATGGACCTATGTACTATCAAAAGAGGGTTGAATGTGAAGAAGAAAGCCTTCTTGACTGAGCAAGTAAGTGTCATCATACAATGCAAGTGATTACTACCAAAAAGTGCTTTTTTGTAGACCTAATTATAATGGTTTTAAGCACCTTTGAGTAGTAATCATATTCATTTAACCCAATTAATTCATTAAGGTCCTTAGTAATTGGTTTTAACCATTTTGTGGCAAGTTTACATGTTTTTATCAGCTTATGAATCAATTCAAGCATGCCAAATGATGGAGGAGCTACTTGGACAAGTTAAAGCAAGGATTTTGGAAGTTTACAGGCTTGAATTTCAAGTGGAAACACGAGCACAAACAAAGGATAGCCGTTTCGCAAGGCAAGGCAAAGTACCTTGCCAAAATGCAATTTTCGCAAGGTGAAAATGCACCTTGCCAAATTTGGCAAGGTGAATTTACTCATGATGCAAAAATATGGCACTTCGCATCATGAGTAATTCACCTTGCGAAAATTTCACAAGGTAACCTTTTACCTTGCCAAAATTTCGCAAGTAACCTTTTACCTTGCCAAATTTCTTCTGTTTCTCCACGCACGCACCACCGACTTTCCAGATATTTTTAGCTTGATATTTTCTCGTGTAAATTCCTTTTGTAACCTTGTATTCAGCCTACATAAGGCTTTATCTTGTAATTTTGCTATATCTAGAGGTGCACAACGCCTCCAAAAGAGGAAGATTTTGGGGGATCGATCCTTTGTACATTAACTTAGAAATATATAAAGCTCTGTTTTTCTCTCTTCTCCGGTTTTTCCCCATTTCTATTTTCTTAGTAGCCAAACAACCTCTGAGGACTTTTCCTCAGAGGATGATTCGCTAAAATTTTTAAGTTTCTCAAAGTATGGATGTTATGTGATGGCTTAGATCTAGTCCCATGGAAATTTCTCGCACCTGGAAGGTAAGGTAGTTGTTTTTCATTAATGGTTCATTAATGCAAAGTTTAGTTTTTATTTCCTTTGGACAACTTCCAACGGCCAATACTTGATAAGCTTTTGGATTTCTATCCATTAGTTATCTCCTATAAGCTATTAGAAGGTGAGGTTTTCAATTCCAAGTTTTGCATTAATCCGTTAGAACCAATTTCAATGGCCATTGAAAGGTGAGTTTATCACCTGGAATGACTTTGAGTTGCCAATATTTGGTAAGCTTTTAGCTTTAGACCATTAGTTATCTCTTACGAGCCATTCAAAGGAAGTCTAAGGTGAATAACCATTGATGAAATTCACTACCATCTGTTTTTCAATTTTAAAGGATTAAAACTTGATTTGCTAAATCCATACCGGTTCGGGAAGCAAGCATCACCATAGTTGCAACCCCAACGCGAGGAGCCTATCCTGAGATTTCCAATTTGCATAAGAGTTAGAGCATAGCTATCCTATCTTTGAGAAACTTGTTTTTACACCCTTTCATTTTAGTCTTTAATGTTAGCTTAAATTAGTTTAAATCTCTCTAAAACATTTACATCTTCTTTTAAAGCTAACATCCATAAGAAAATCACCTATTTTCCTAATTTGAATATAACTGGTGTTTGCGAAAACCCTTCCCAGTGAATGATCCTAGAACCACTATGCTATAGTAGCTTGGCTACTTTAGTAATAGTATTTAAGGTATAAATTTTGTTGATACGCCTTTAAAGCTAAGCTACCATAAGTCGCATCAGCAAGTCTCCTTTGAAGTACAAAGATCCGGGATGTCCTACCATTTCAGTCATGATTGGAGGAAAGGTAGTGAAAAAAGCTTTGTTAGACTTGGGAGCAAGTGTGAATTTGCTACCATACTCTGTCTACAAGAAATTGGGACTTGGTGAATTGAAGCCAACATCAATCACTCTATCTTTAGCTGATAGATCAGTGAAAATTCTAAGGGGGATAATTGAAGATGTCTTAGTTCAAGTTGATAATTTCTACTATCCAGTAGATTTTGTTGTTCTTGATACTGATCCCTTTGTTAAGGAAGCTAATTATGTTCCTATCATCCTTGGAAGGCCATTTCTTGCTACTTCAAATGCAATCATCAATTGTAGGAATGACTTATGCAACTCACTTTTGGCAACATGACACTTGAGCTTAATATCTTTTATATGTCTAAGAAGCTAATCACTGGGGAAGAAGAAGAAGGTCCAGAAGAGGTATGCATTATTGACACTCTAGTGGAGGAGCATTGTAATCAGAATATGCAAGACAAGTTGAATGAAAGTCTTGAGGATCTTGAAGAAGGGTTTTCTGAACCCGCTGATGTGCTTGCTACTCCACAAGGTTGGAGAAGGAAAGAAGAGATTCTACCTTTATTTAATAAAGAGGAGGCACAAGAAGCTGTTAAGGAAGAGATCCCAAAGCTCAATTTGAAACCTTTGCCCATGGAGTTGAAATATAAGTACCTGGAAGAAAATAAGCAATGCCCTGTTGTTATATCTTCATCTCTTACTACTCATTAGGAGATTTCTCTACTTGAAGTTCTCAAGAGATGTAAGAAAGCAATAGGATGGCAAATATCTAACTTGAAAGGAATCAGTCCTTTGGTTTTTACACATCACATATATATGGAGGAAGAAGCTAAACCAATTTGTCAACCTTAAAGAAGATTGAATCCTCATTTGCAAGAGGTGGTGCGAGCTGAGGTGCTAAAGCTACTTCAAGCGGGTATTGTTTATCCCATATCTGATAGCCCTTGGGTGAGTTCTACTCAAGTGGTACCAAAGAAATCAGGGATTACTGTGGTTCAAAATGAAAAAGGAGAAGAAATTGCTACATGCCTCACTTCAGGTTGGAAGGTGTGTATTGACTATAGGAAATTGAATGTTGTGACAAGGAAAGATTATTTTCCACTCCCGTTTATTGATCAAGTGCTGGAAAAAGTCTCTGGCCATCCTTTCTATTGTTTCTTGGATGGGTACTCAGGGTATTTCCAAATTGAAATTGATGTTGAAGATCAGGAAAAGACCACTTTCACATGTCCATTTGGAACATACGCCTACAGAAGAATGCCTTTTGGTTTATGCAATGCACCTACAACATTCCAAAGATGTATGCTTAATATCTTCAGTGATATGGTGGAGTGAATTATGGAAGTTTTCATGGATGATATCACCATATATGAAGGTACATTTAAAGAATGCTTAGCCAATTTAGAAGCGATTCTTAACAGATGCATTGAAAAAAACTTGGTGCTCAACTAGGAGAAATGCCACTTTATGGTACATCAAAGAATTGTCCTTGGCCATATCATCTCCGAGAAAGGCATTGAAGTTGATAAAGCAAAGGTGGAACTTATTATCAAATTGCCATCCCCAACCATTGTAAAAGGAGTAAGGCAATTCCTTGTCTATGTAGGGTTCTACAGGAGATTTATAAAAGACTTCTCTAAGCTTTCAAAGCCTCTTTGTGAACTTTTAGCTAAGGATGCTAAGTTTATATGGGATGAAAGATGTCAAAAGAGTTTTGATCAATTGAAGCAATTTTTGACAACCGCTCCAATAGTGAGGGCCCCTAACTGGCAACTACCCTTTGAAGTAATGTGTGATGCCAGTGACTTCGCTATAAGAGTTGTTCCTGGCCAAAGAGAAGATGGGAAGCCCTATGTGATCTACTATGCAAGCAAAACATTGAACGAAACTCAACGGAACTACACAACTACAGAGAAAGAATTGTTAGCTGTGGTGTTTGCCTTTGACAAGTTTCGTGCTTATTTTGTAGGGTCTTTCATCATTGTTTTCACTAACCATTCAGCCTTGAAGTATTTATTAACAAAGTAAGATGCAAAAGCAAGGTTGA